>NC_057797.1:342172022-342214682 GCF_018294505.1 Triticum aestivum | reverse complement strand
TTCCACTCGGAGGCTTAGCTGCAGCCTCGTGCTCGCCTAAGTTATAAAAATCCTACCGAGTGGTGAGCAATCCTCTCACTCGGGGGCTTAGCTGCAGTCCAAGCACTCGCCTAAGTTTATCAAAATCCTACCGAGTGGTAAGCCAGCCTTCCACTCGGGGGCTTAGCTGCAGCCTCGTGCTCGCCTAAGTTATAAAAATCCTACCGAGTGGTGAGCAATCCTCTCACTCGGGGGCTTAGCTGCAGTCCAAGCACTCGCCTAAGTTATAAAAACCCTACCGAGTGAAGAGCGATCCTCACGCTCGAAGGCTTAGCTGCAGTCCAAGCGCTCGCCTAAGCACAGGCACCTTGCTTTGAACCTGCAAAGGACATTTTGAGTCGAAGGCAATCATATTCAAGCGCCAAATTCAAGTTTGAATCGATGTCTAAAGGAACCGAAAGTGCTCAGGCGTCAAGCCTGTTAAAGTTTGTCGGATACAATTCCACTCGGCATACCGAGGCAAATTTAAAAGAGTCGAGCCATAAGAAGTTTTTTACCCCTCCTGTGGAGGGCTGGAAGGTGCGACGAATTCATCAAGGTCAATTCCGTCGGCGATCCGAGTGGCAGCTGCAAGGAAAGTCTCCATAAAGGACCTGAAGTCGTGCTTCTTGGTATTGGCCACCCGAAGAGCCGCCAGCTTCTCCTCTCGTGCATCTTTGCAGTGGACTCGGGCCAGACACAGAGCAACATCTGCACCACACCGAGCTGAGGACTTCTTCCATTCCTGCACTCGACCAGGGATCGTGTTCAAGCGGGCCATTAATGACTCAAGGTCATTCTGAAGTGTCTCCTCAGGCCAGAGCGTCGAGTCGATGCGAGATGTGGCGGCCTTCAGCCTTGCGAGATAATCCACGACGGATGCAACGCGAGATTCCAGTCGGAATATATCCATGGCAACCTCGTCATTCACCGGAGAATTGACAGGGTCAAGGTTTGGCTCCAGTCGGCTGGTTTCTTCTTCAAAGTTTTGACAAAATTCTGCAAGAGCGATCACTAAGTCAAGGGGATAGTCGAATGGAAGAAGCCACAGTCAGAAATATTTGCCAAACATGGAGGTTTACCTTCGAGCATAAGAAACAGCTTCTTGGCAAAGCCACTCAGGAAGGCCTCCAGCGCAGTCTTCTTCTCAGTCAATTTGCTGACTTGATCGGTCAAGGCAGCTTTGTCAGTTCTCAGTCGACTGACTTCTTTGTTGGCAATCCCAAGAGCAGTTTTCAGGTTGGTATTGTCTTGTTCAAGCTTGGTGACTGAAGCTAACTTCTCGTCAGCAAGCTTGATCTTCTCAGCTAGCTCAAGGTCTTTCTTCTGCTGGGCCTCCTTTACCTTACCTGCAAGACACAGCAAGATCAGATGTTGAAACAAGCAAGAGGAAAAGCAGTCGTCAAAGTCTCACCAAACATACCTTCAGTCTCCTCCTTCGCCTTTGTCAGCTTCTCCTGAACCAGCTTCAAGCTCAGCTCGACTTGAGTATGTTTCTGTTCTAGCTCTGAGTAGCGAGCCACAAGATCACAGGAGTTCTGCGAAGAACCAATCGACCAAACGTCAAAAATAATTCACTTCCGAGTGAAAAAGGGAAAAACACACGTTTCTAAGACTACAGCCGAATACAAGTATTCGACCGTAGTCTCGGGGACTACACCCAGTGGGTGCACTCAGCGTGCCCCCACTAATCCTATCGAAGACAAAGTCGACCAGTCGACCTCAAAAAAAAAAAAAACAGTGTGCGAGACGCATTATCTAAGACTGTGATCCACTGCAAGCAGTCGACCACAGTCTCGGGGACTACACCCAGTGGGTGCACTCAGCGTGCCCCCACCGGTTTGCGAAATCCAGTCGACCAGTCGACTGATAGAAAGAGTGACATTATAAAGCCTAAGGCCGACTGCCAGCAGTCGACCTTAGCCTTGGGGACTACACCCAGCGGGTGCACTCAGCGTGCCCCCGCTAACACGGAGTTTATTCGACACTCCTAGTGGGTGACCAATACAAATCCCGGAAAAGAAAAGTTTTTGGTAGCATATCCAGCAGAACAAACAGCAGTCGACTGACCTGGACATTGCTTTGGAGGGCAGAGCTGGCGTCATAAGCTGCTTGACTCGCATCCCGGATGGTCTTCAGCTGCTCCATCATGAGTCCCGCCTGGCGTATCGCCTCCTTCGCCGCACCAGCTTGGTCCTCTGGGACGTGGTGAGTCGTGAAGAGGGAAGGCTGCTGAGCACTCGTCAGTGGGGTCGCGAAGGTCACCGTGTGTCGAGTGGTGTTCTCTCCCTCCACAGTCAGAATTTCAGGCGCTGACACATCCTGAGACACCTTGCCGGCAGGCGCTTTCCGACTCCTCCTGTGCTTCAGCGGCTCTTCATCCTCATCATCATCAGGTAGATCGATAACAGTGTTGGGTGGAGCTGCAGAGAAGTGTCGGGATCAGAGATCGCGAGTCAGTCGACTAAGAATGGTATTAAGAACACGGCACCTGGATTCGAAGTTGCGGCATCCTCCATCTCGTGGTCATCGGCCCGGGCCGAGGTCTCAGAAGTAGCAGCACTGCAACTCCAAAGGATCAGTCGACTAACATCAGTGTCGACCAGAGATAAAGTTCGCATAAGAATAAGAAAATATGAACAACACAATTACCCTGAAATGGTGGGGATGGACACCTTCATCTTCGGCAGAAGCTTGGTCGGCTTCGATGAGGCCGCCCTGGGCTGCTTCGGCGCCTTTTCAGTCGGCGCCGGAGAGGTGGTCCGAGGGCGCTTGGTCGACTGGGCAGCAGTCGCTACCCCCTTACCACGTTCGGTCGAGGGGTCGTGGACAAGTTTCGACCGCCTTTCTGAGCGCGGTGGAACGACCTCCTCCTCCTCTTCTTCCTCGTCCTCGAGGTCATCTTCATCACCTTCATCATCATCATCGTCGTCGTCATCCCCTGCAGCATCCGAGTCCCATTCCTCCTCTCCCTGGCTCTCACCCCCGCTCGCCTCGCCCCTGCTCGCCTCGCCTCCGCTCGCCTCGCCCCCGCTCGCCTCGCCTTCTTCGGTCGAAGCTTGTGCCCCATTGGGCATCGAGTACAGCTCGGTGAAGGCCTAGCAGTCGCCCAAACAACGATCAGTCGACCAGTCGACAGGATCGGCAGAAATGAATACAACAAAGACACGACGGAAAGCAGAGCAAGTGTACCTTGTTTGGGACGCTGTCGTGGTCGAGTGGTGGAATCCTTCTGGCTCCGCGCGGGTTGTCCCTGTTCCCGGTAACGGCTACCATCCACCTTTCCAGAGTGACATCGTCGACTTCTTCTGGATGGACTCTGGTCTCGTCCGCGGGCCCACAGTACAACCACATGCAGTGGCTCCGGAACTGGAGAGGTTGGATGCGGCGCTTGAGGAAAACCTCCAAGAGGTCCATGCCTGTCACTCCGTCCCGAACCAGCTGCACTACTCGCTCCATCAACATCTTCACGTCGGCTTTCTCCTCCGGAATCAGCTTCAGAGGGGAGGGCTTGTTCACTCAGTCCATGGTAAACTGAGGGAGTCCACTCGACTGCCCTGGCGTCGACTGGACCTGGCAGTAGAACCAAGTCGACTGCCAGCCCCTGACGGACTCGGGAAAAGACATGGGCGGGAAGGTGCTATTGTTCCTCACCTGAATCCCCAGGCCCCCACACATTTGGACGACTCGGGTCTTCTCGTCACCTGGGCTCGCCTTCTTCACGGTCTGAGAGCGACACGTGAAGATACGTTTGAACAAACCCCAGTGCGGTCGACAGCCCAAGAAACCCTCGCACATGGACACGAACGCAGCAAGGTAGGCAATGGAGTTTGGGGTAAAGTGGTGGAGCTGCGCTCCAAAGAAATTCAGGAAACCCCGGAAGAAAATGCTCGGTGGCAAGGAAAACCCCCGATCGACATGAGTGGCCAGGAGCACACACTCACCCTCTTCTGGCTGTGGCTGCCACTCCTTCCCCGGCAACCTCGCAGCTCCGTGAGGGATCAAGCCCTCGTCGGCCATGTCGAGGAGGTCCTTCTCCGTGATGGTCGACTGGATCCAGTCGCCTTGGACCTAGCCTTTCGGCAGACGGGATCTGGACGAGGATCCTCGGCGGCTGGTGGATCTCCCCTTCGCCTTCTCCGATGCCGACGCCTTCTTGGCACGCTCCAGCGCCGCCGTCTTCTCCTTGGCCATGGTCGCCGATGGGATGCACGAAGGGGAGCGGTGCGGAGGCAAGAGCAGGCACGCTGAGCAGGGAGGAAGGGAGCAGAGGGAGAGAGGGAGAATGCGGAGGCGCAGCACAGAAATCCTCGCCGGGCACATTTATAAGGTCCCTTCCGAGTGGCTGACGTGTGGGCCCGGTCGATCTAATCATATCTGTGAGCAGTTATGGAGACTGGATACGTGGCGAAAAAGGCGGCGCGGAGATCGAGGCGTCTACGCCCCGTCCCATCCGAACGCCGCGGTCCGCCCCGCTTCGCGCGCGCCCCCGAATTTCGCACCCCGTAGAATCCGCGAACAACAAATCTGCCTGTCAGACGCGGCGATTCCGGCGATCCGTCGCTCGGAGATCGACGAAGCTCGAAAGATCACTCGACGCAAAAATAGAATGGATCGAGTCGACCGAAGACGAATTGCTCCTTGTCAACGAAGAAATTCTTTGATCCAGAACAGCGCACAACTAGAGCGCAAAGGTTAATCGGAAACGACGTCAACTCCTTCTTCACTCGAAGCCTCAATCCATTTGGGGGCTAATGATGGGGTTATGTACCTAGGGTAGGGTCACGGACCTGTCCCAAGTAACTTACCCTAGGACATCCCTAGAAGAGGTCGCCTTCCAGTCGACCAACGAGGATCCAGTCGACCAACGAGGACACACTCGACTGGCCTGAAGGACTCGACCACGAAGACGCACTCGACCACCAGGAGGTCAAGAGGCACTCTGCACCGCAACGGCCTGTAATTAAGTAGACTTTATGATAGTAAAGGCACTTTATGTGGGGCATTACCAGTAACGCCCCAGACTTAACTCACCTTAAACCTTCTCCTACGTGGGCTGGCTGGGGTCCTGGCGCACTCTATATAAGCCACCCCCCTCCACAGGCAGAAGGGTTCGGCACCTTGTAATCCATACATTCATAATCCACTCGACCGCCTCCGGGCTCCGAGACGTAGGGCTGTTACTTCTTCCGAGAAGGGCCTGAACTCGTACATCCTTTGTGCTTACAACCTCTCCATAGCTAGGACCTTGCCTCTCAATACCTACCCCCCACTCTACTGTCAGGCTTAGAACCACGACAATAAGCTTCTTGCAAACCGGAGCTTCTCTCAAGAAGACTCGCGGTTCTGAGAGAGAAACAGTCACCTTTGTGTGCGAAACGACATACGCTGCCCCCCCCCTCTTGATTTTTTACAGAGCCAACATAGAACTATTTGAGTGTCGTGTTAAATTTTGGAATTATTCTGGGTTTGTTTGGCCTTTCTTATGCATTAATTGAGTTTCTAGGCATTTAATGTGCATAATTCAAATTCGAACTGCAAGCACATGCTCTAGTGCACCAAAGTTTGTAGAGAAATCACATGTATGTCTTTGAGTGAATTTATAGGTCCCTTGCAAGAAATGGGAATGAAATTCGAACATCTGGGCATCGTGGCTCGGCCGTAAACTTTGAGAAACTTGGTTTTTAAATTCCTGTAAATCCAAAACATGCATGAAAATCATGAAACTTGGCATGCTGTCATGACATGGCACCAACATCGTGTGCTAATTTTTTTGGCCGAATTGGGACAAGCTTTGGTATAAGCTTCTTGCAAACCGGAGCTTCCCTCAAGAAGGCTAGTGGTTCCGAGAGGGAACATGTTACCTTTGTGTGCGAAATGACATACACTACCTTTTCCCGCCTTGATTTTTTATACACGCAACATAGACCAATAGGAGTTTCGTGGTAAATTTTGGAACTATTCCGCGTTTGTTTGGCCTTTTTATACATTAATTGAGTTTTTCGGCATTTAATGCATATAATTCAAATTTGCACTACAAGCACATGCTGAAGTGCGCCAAAGTTGGTTAAAAATCATTTATGTGTACTTGGGTGAATTTCTAGGTCCCATGCACGAAATGGGAATGGAATTCAAACATATGGGCATCGTGGATCGGCCAGAAATATCGAGAAACTTGGTTTTTAGATTCTTGTAAATCCAAAACTCGCCTGAAAATCATGAAACTTGGCATGGTGTCAGGACATGGCACCAATATGTTGTGGTAATTTTTTTTGTCCGATTTGCGAAGGAGCACACATTAACAACCAACAAAGTCATTTTGGAACAAGTGTTGTCATGTTACAATCGGAAACACAAGTATTATTGAAACTGTGGGCGTTCTACTTACCATTTACGTGCCGCCACGCGTCCCCTTTTTTATTGGCTAGGAGGCGCCATGCGGGGTAGCTCTTTGAGTACGGGAGGCATGCAATCAGACCCCTACGCGTGCTTATTGGGAGGAGAGCCCTTTGACCTCCATCCGCCTCTCACCTCTCTCCCAACATCTCCATTAATGGCGCCCGAGCCCCTGTTTTATGGCGTGGCTATGTCTCATTCGATTGAGATTTAAGAAGAAAAAAGAAAAACTGAAAATAAAATTTTGCATGGATATTGATGTAAGATCTGACGGACATATATAGCATCGACTGCAACTTATGGCAAGACAGATATGAATATATAAGGACGATGACAGTGGATAATAATTGTCTTGCATATTTAGGAAGATAATTTAAAAAGCCACATGTGGCAACGCCCGAAATACACAAGGGCAAAAGAAGAAGGAAGACGCACACAACGATATAGCTCGCTGATCTCTACTTTTTTGATGCGTTTCTATAAGCTACAGAGACTAGTTCTCGCGACTAGTGGAGATTTGCTCTTTACTATCCTCAATACACTGCTTGAGAGCATCCACATATTCCTCCACTAGCCTTTGGCACTGATACGTGTCCAACACATCTATAATTTATGAAGTATTCAAACTGTTATTTTATCATTCTTGGATGTTTTACAATCATTTTATAGCAACTTTATATCATTTTTTGGGGACTAACCTATTGACCCAGTGCCCAATGCCAGTTGCTATTTTTGCTTGTTTTTTACATCGCAGGAAATCAATATCAAACGGAGTCCAAACACCACAAAACTTGTTTGAGATCTTTTGTGGACCAGGACACCCAAGATGGGCCAGAGCAGCACCTGGGGGGTGCCTCGAGGGGGGCACAACCCACCAGGGCGCGCCTGGGGGCCCAAGCGCGCCCAGGTGGGTTGTGCCCACCTCGGTGGCCTCCCACACCCCCTCTTTACGCTATAAATTGACAAATATTCCAAAACCCTTCGGGGTTAACCTATATCAGAAGTTCCGCCGCCGCAAGGCTATGTAGCCATCGAAAACCAATCTAGACCCCATTCTGACACCCTGCCGGAGGGGGGAATCATCTCCGGTGGCCATCTTCATCATCCCGGCGGCCATCACGATGAGAAGGGAGTAGTCCACCCTCGGGGCTAAGGGTTTGTACCAGTAGCTAAGTGTTTAATCTCTCTCTCTCTCTCTCGTGTTCTTGAGATGTCATGATCTTGATGTATCACAGACTTTGTTAATATAGTCGGATCATATGGTGTTTCCCCTCTCTATCTTATTGTGATGAATTGAGTTTTTCCCTTTGAGATTTCGTTGTTATCGGATTGAATACTTTTATGGATTTGAGAACACTTAATATATGTCTTATAATTGAATACTCGTGGTGACAATGGGGTACCATATTGATTCACTTGATATATGTTTTGGCACTCAACTCGCGGATTCCCGAGGTGACATTGGGGTAATCTATGCATAGGGGTTGATGCACGTTCTTGTCTTTGTTTCTCCGGTAGAAATCTTGGGGCACTCTTTGAAGTTATTTGTGTTAGATTGAGTATTATGAATATGAATTTGCTTTGGTGTTATTTTAGTATGGACTCTTGAATAGATCAAACAGAAAGAATAGCTTTGAGGTGGTTTCGTACCCTACAAACAATGTATTCTTATGTTGTCCGCTAGATAGGAACTTTGGAGTGATTCTTCATCGCACTTTGAGGGATTGTTAAATGATCCAATTATATTAGCACTATTGAGAGATTGCACTAGTGAAAGTACAGACCCTACCTTTCTATTTTTATTTATTCAGATTATAAAAATATATTTCTACCATCCATATTACACTTTTATCACCATATCTTCGCCGAACTAGTGCACCTATACAATTTGCCATTGTATTGGGTGTGTTGGGGACACAAGAGATTTCTTGTATTTGGTTGCAGGGTCGTTCGAGAGAGACCATCTTCATCCTATACCTCTCACAGATTGATAAACCTTAGGTCATCCACTTGAGGGAAAATTGCTACTGTCCTACAAAACTCTTCACTTGGAGGCCCAACACGTGTCTACAAGAATAAAGTTGCGTAGTAGACATCAGGCACTCGATGCGGAGCATGGCATTCTCGTCCATAAGTTTCTTGATGGTGACGCCCGTCCTCTTCAAGAAGGCAGTCGTCTCCTCATGCTGCTTCATCATTCCAGTGATCTTCGCCCTCAACAGGTCACACTTGGTGCAGAGCTTCGCCTTGTCCTCCCCTAGTCCCCGGATGATGCTGGTAGCATTTTCAAATGAGGCATTCATCTTGTCCTGCAGCTTCATCCAGCCAGAGATCTGATCCATTAGGTCATCGAGCATAGCGCACATGCGCTTGTGAGAGTCCTCGCCTGCCCGTGAGACATTTTCCCAGGCCGCCGCAGTTCGGGAGGACCTCTCTGCTGCATTCGCGGCACGGCGGGACATGTCTGCTGCTTCCGCGGCGCGGCCGGACTAGTCTGCTGCATCGACGACGCGACGGGACCTCTGTGCTGCTTCGGTGGCGTGGCGGAATCTCTGTGCTACTACGGCAGCGTGGTGGGACATGTCGGCTGATTTCGCAGCGAGGCGGAACATCTCTCGTGCTTCCGCTTCCATGCTCGCCTCTCCCTGGTAGTCATCTCTCGACCCAGAACACATGCGGGCCATGGCAGACGCAAGGGAACGATGATGAAAGACTTGTTTATTTTTGTGGATGAAGAGCTGAGGAGGAGTGTGCAGTCATCCTGGAGTACGTAGTATTTATAACCGAGTACTAATACGCACCTAAGTGAGAAACTGTTTAGGTTTTGATCTGTCTGAACACGTTTGCAACTAAATATAGCGTGGTAGTAATTTAGAATGTGACGGGATGCAAGCTCAAAATTTATTGACGGGTCTAGTTTTGGAGTGTGGCACTATTCCCGGATAGCATAATGTGGCCACGCATTCTCGGCCGCGTACGCGGCGTTTGCACCTAATACGTCTCCAACGTATCTACTTTTTCTCATGCTTTTCCTCTTGTTTTGGACTCTAATTTGCATGATTTGAATGAAACTAACCCCGGACTGACGCTGTTTTCAGCAGAACTACCATGGTATTGTTTTTGTGCAGAAACGGAAGTTCTCAGAATGGAACGAAACTTTGTGAGGATTTTTTTATATCACTAAATAAGAATTTCTGGAGCCAAGACCCACCAGAGAGGGGCCCCTGGGTGGGCACAACCCACCAGGGTGCGCCCCCTCTCCTGGCGCGCCCAGGTGGGTTGTACTCACCTGGTGGCCCCGCTGATGACCCCCTGATACTATAAAATCACATATTTCCAGAAAAAAATCAGGGAGAAAGAATTATCGTGATCCACAAGATGGAGCCACCGCCAGGCCCTATTCTTCCTCGGGAGGGCAGATCTGGAGTCCGTTTGGGGCTCCGGAGAGGGGGATCTTCGTTATTCGTCATCACCAACCCTTCTCCATCGCCAATTCCATGATTCTCCCCATCGGGAGTGAGTAATTCCTTCGTAGGCTCGCTGGTCGGTGAGGAGTTGGATGAGATTCATCATGTAATCGAGTTAGTTTTGTTAGGGCCCGATCCCTAGTATCCACTATGTTCTTAGATTGATGTTGCTATGACTTTGCTATGCTTAATGCTTGTCACTTTGGGCCCGGGTGCCATGAACTCAGATCTGAACCATTTATGAATTCATCATTATATCCATGTTTTAGATCTGATCTTGCAAGTTCTAGTCACCTACTACGGTTATTATCCGACAACACCGGAGTGACAACAACCGGGCCCACTCTCGGTGATGACCGTAGTTTGAGGAGTTCCTGTATTCACTATGTGTTAATGCTTTGTTCCGGTTCTCTATTAAAATGAGGCCTTAATATCCCTTAGTTTCCAATATGGACCCCACTGCCACGGGAGGGTAGGACAAAAGATGTCATGCAAGTTCTTTTAATAAAGCACGTATGACTATTTACGGAATACATGCCTACATTATATCGATGAACTGGAGCTAGTGCCGTATCGCCCTAGGTTATAACTGTCACATGAAGAATATCATCCAACAAGTCACTAATCCAATGCCTACGAATTTATCTTATATTGACCTTGCTGCGTTACTATTGCTATCATCACTGTTACTTACTGCTATCACTTTTACTGTTACCGTTACTGTTGTCACTACTATCAAAACTTCCAGACTACTTTGCTACTGATCACTTTGCTGCAGATAATTAATCTCCAGGTGTGGTTGAATTGACAACTCAGCTGCTAATACCTTCAAATATTCTTTGGCTCCCCTTGTGTCGAATCTATTAATTTGGATTAAATACTTTACCCTCGAAAACTGTTGCGATCCTCTATACTTGTGGGTTATCAAGACCTTTTTCTGGCACCGTTGCCGGGGAGCATACATATATTTGTTGAGTCACTTGGGATTATTATCATATTATCATTATGAAGAATTTGAAGGATCCAAAGACTAAGATATTTCCCTCAAGTACGAGGGGAGGTAAGAAACTGCCATCCAGTTCTGCTTTAGATTCACCTTCTGTTATGAGTAAACTTGCAACACCACCACATGCTATGAATTCAAATATGTCGCAAGTTATTGATGATGCTACTTCTACTATGAATGATGCTTATGATGATGCGCCTAAAAGAGAATTTAATTTAGCGGCTCTTTCTAAAAGGCGTGAATGGCAATTTTCCACATTCCTAGTTACGTATTTACTTACGGCGATGAAGAATAAGGTACCTTGCTTGATAATGATGATGTGTCACTTGGTGATTTTCTTCACGAACAAATTGCTAGAGTTATACAACATGATGTTGTTGAATCTGATGATGAGCTTGAAACTGAAACTCCTAAAACACCCTGTGACGCTCCCTATTCAATCATACACTAATCATACACGCAAACATGTACGATCAAGATCAGGGACTCATGGGAAGATATCACAACACAACTCTAAAAATAAAAATAAGTCATACAAGCATCATAATACAAGCCAGGTGCCTTGAGGGCTCGAATACAAGTGCTCGATCATAGACGAGTCAGCGAAAGCAACAATATCTGAGTATAGACATAAGTTAAACAAGTTTGCCTTAAGAGGGCTAGCACAAACGGGGATACAAATCGAAAGAGGCGCAGGCCTCTTGCCTGGGATCCTCCTAAACTACTCATGGTCGTCGTCAGCGGCCTGCACGTAGTAGTAGGCACCTCCGGTGTAGTAGGAGTCGTCGTCGACGGTGGCGTCTGGCTCCTGGGCTCCAGCATCTGGTTGCGACAACCAGGTAGAATGGAAAGGGGGAAAAGAGGGAGAAAAGCAACCGTGAGTACTCATCCAAAGTACTCACAAGCAAGGATCTACACTACATATGCATGGGTATCTGTGTAAAGGGGCAATGTCAGTGGACGGAACTTCAGAATGCCGGAATAAGAGGGGGATAGCTAGTCCTGTCGAAGACTACGCTTCTGGCAGCCTCCATCTTGCAACATGTAGAAGAGAGTAGATGGTAAGTTCACCAAGTAGCATCCTCTAGCATAATCCTACCCGGCGATCCTCCCCTCGTCGTCCTGTGTGAGAGCGATCACCGGGTTATATCTGGCACTTGAAAGGGTGTGTTTTATTAAGTATCCGGTTCTAGTTGTCATAAGGTCAAGGTACAACTCCAAGTCATCCTGTTACCGAAGATCACGGCTATTCGAATAGATAAAGTTCCCTGCAGGGGTGCACCACATAACCAAACACGCTCGATCCCATTTGGTCGGACACACTTTCCTGGGTCATGCCCGGCCTCGGAAGATCAACACGTCGCAACCCTACCTAGGCACAACAGAGAGGTCAGCACACCGGTCTAAAGCCTATGGCGCAGGGGTCTGGGCCCATCGCCCATTGCACACCTGCATGTTGCGAGGGCGGCCGGTGAGCAGTTGTGTTACGCGGTCCAACCCGGCGCGCGCTGCTCAGTCGCTGACATCAAGAAGGCTTTGGCTAATACCGCGACGTCGAGTGCCCATAATTGTTCCCGCGTAGTTGGTTAGTGCGTATAGGCCAGTGGCCAGACTCAGATCAAATACAAAGATCTCGTTAAGCGTGTTAATTGAAGTATCCGCGAACGCCGACCAGGGCCAGGCCCACCTCTCTCCTAGGTGGTCTCAACCTGCCCTGTCACTCCTCCACAAAGTAACAGTCGGGGGCCGTCGGGAACCCAGGCCCAACTCTACCGGGATGGAGCCACCTGCCCCTTCAGCCCCCATCTCCGAACAGTATCATAAGTAATGTAACAATATAAAGTATATAGCATATGCCCGTGATCACCTCCCAAAGTGATCATGGCCTAGTTGTATAGCATGGCAGACGGACAAGAGTGTAGGGCCACTGATGGAATACTAGCATCCTATACTAAGCATTTAGGATTGCAGGTAAGGGTAACAACTGTAGCAACAATGACAGGCTATGCGGCAGAATAGGATTAACCGAAAGCCGTAACATGCTACACTACTCTAATGCAAGCAGTAGAGAGAAGAATAAGCGATATCTGGTGATCAGGGGGGCTTGCCTGGTTGCTCTGGCAAGAAGGGTTCATCATCGATGTAGTCGATCACAGGGGTACCGACATCGGTCGCGGGGTCTACCAGAAAGAAGTAACGGAGGGGAACACGATAAATAACAAAGCAATCAAAGCATCACAAAGCATAACATGGCAATATGTGGTGCTAGAGGCGACCTAACGCAGTACTAGGTGATACCGACAAAGGGGGGAAACATCGGGGAAAGTATCCCCGGTGTTTTGCATTTTCGGACAGATGAACCGGAGGGGGAAAGTTGCGTGTTCGCTATGCTAGGGATGTGTGGTGGATGAATGGGTTGTGTATTCCGATTCGTCTCGTCGTTCTGAGCAACTTTCATGTACAAAGTATTTCCATCCGAGTTGCAGATTATTTTATATTAATTTCCAAAGTTTTAAATGATTTTCTAATTTTCTGGATTTTATTTAAGTTGAAAATACATTAATACTAAACTGCTATGGGTACACATAAATGTACCCAGTAGTTTGTACCAGCGGCTGACAATGGCGCCCAGGGGACCAGTTAGTAGTTGACCAGTCAACAGTTGACTGGTCAACTGGGTTCCGGGACCCACATGTCATAGGCACAATGCTAATTAAACAGTTTTGGTTAATCTAATGTCTAGGTGGAGTCCAGGGGGCTGAGTCAGCATGTACAGTCAGCGTTGACTTGGTCAAAGTCGACCAGTCAACAGGGTCAATGGTGCCCTTCTGTCAGTGTCAGATGTGTTTTAACAAAATGTTTTAAACAGTCTAATTAGAGGTGGGGCCCTACTGTCATTGACACAACAAGCTAATTACAAGTTGATTAGCTAATTAAGCTACATTAATTAATTAATTAATTTAATTGATTATTATCATTTTCCTTTTACCCTTTTCTTTGTTTTACAAGGGCGGGGCCCATATGGTAGTGGCCTATACGGCCACCAGGGGGTAGGATGGGCACGGGCGCGTGCGTGCTCGCTGGCGATGGCAGAGCGATGGGGGCGGCATGGAAGTGGGCCGCTGGCGCCGGCCGGAGTCGCAGCAGGTAGGCAGCGGAGCAGCAGAGCTGCAGCAGCAGCGTGGTGCAAGAGCGGGCGGGGATGGCATAGTGATAGAGGCTAAGGTGTCCCGATGTTTCGATGAGATGGTGGCTATCGTTTTCTGTGGGAGTCGACCTTGATGATCCGACTACGAACGTGCGAGACGTCGCGCCTTAGCAATCACTAAACAAACTTCCGAGGGTTATTGACCATGCTGGAGCACGATCAACCTAACCACGAGGGTCTGTTTCCTGCGAGCAAACGAAGAACAAGCAAGAAACTGAGATTGCAATCAGGATATTGCGAATATAAGATGAAAGCTTTATTGATCAAGGTGGGGTTCTGTGACGTCTTGGTCTGGTCGTTGGACACAAACGAAGTACGTGAAGTTGCAGCTATGGCGAACTTTTAATCTAAACAAAACCCAAAGTCTAAATGACGCCCTAAGGTCTGTATATATGGAGGAAGAGGGGGGAATTCCGTGGCCCTTGAGGGTGGGGTCCGAAACCAACCCTAACTCTTGTTTCCCCACACATACAGACTCTAAAAATAGCCTATACTTAAGTATTTCGAAATTACATGGGCCTGGCCCATTAATAAGGTGACGCAGCACCTAGAATAGCCTATGGACGAATATTATGAAGTGGCATCTTGTATATTTCGTCCAAGGCTTCATGCACTCCTTATGGCGGCTTCAAAGTCCTGAAATCATCACTTGTAACTCCGTTCTTGATCCCCTTGTGCATGCCATCAACTCCATGCGTGTTCTTGCTCCAATGTTCATCCTTCTCCAAGCTAGGCCCTTCATTTGTAAGCAAAACAAATGTATCCAATTTAGGCAGCATCATAATCTCATGAACATTAGAATCATTACCAAGAAACGAAAGTACCTGGTAATTTAATTGGCGTGCGCGAGCTCTAGTAATTGGTCCAGTATATGTAACAGTAGGGGCTGTGGGTGTAACAATGGTATTGATGTCCTCATCATCCTCCCCTTCTTGAAATGAAGTCGTCCTCGACGGAAGCGCATCTTCCTCACCCAAATAAGGCTTCAAATCTGCAATGTTAAAAGTGGGACTAACACCAAAATCTACAGGTAGCTCAAGTTTATATGCATTATCATTTATTTTCTCTAACACCTTAAAAGGACCATCAGCACGTGGCATTAGCTTTGATTTGCGCAGATTAGAAAATCTATCTTTACGCAAATGTAACCAAACGAGATCTCCAGGCGCAAACACAACATGTTTTCTACCCTTATCTCCAGCAAGTTTATATTTAGCATTCATACGCTCAATGTTTTCCTTAGTTAACTCATGCATTTTTAAAATCAATTCAGAACGTTCTTTAGCATCAAAATTAACCTTCTCTGAAGATGGAAGAGGCAACAAATCAATAGGTGCACGAGGTAGGAAACCATACACAATTTCAAAAGGGCACATCTTAGTAGTAGAATGCAATGAACGATTATAAGCAAATTCAATATGAGGCAAGCATTCTTCCCACATTTTCTTGTTATTCTTCAAAACAGCCCTAAGCATAGTAGACAATGTTCTATTGACTACTTCAGTTTGTGATAGAGGCAAAGGTGTCCTGTCTTTCGATGAGATGATGGATATTGCTTTGGTGGAAGTCGAGTTTGATGATCCGACTACGAACGTGCGAGGACGTCGCGCCTTAGCAATCGCTAAACCAACTCCGAGAGGTTATTGACCACGCCGGAGCACGATCAACCTGACCACGAGGGTCTGTTTCCTGCGAGAAAACGAAGAACAAGCAAGAAACTAAGATTGCAATCTGGATATTGCGAATATCAGATGAAAGCTTTATTGATCAAGGTGGGGTTCTGTGACGCCTTTGTCTGGTCGTTGAAGACAAACGAAGTACGCGAAGTTGCAGCTATGGCGAACTTTTAATCTAAACAAAACCCAAAGTTTAAACGATGCCCTAAGGGCTGTATATATGGAAGAAGAGGGGGGAATTTCGTGGCCCTTGGTGGAGGGGTCCGAAATCAACCCTATCTCTTGTTTCCCCACACATACGGACTCTAAAAATAGCCTATACTTATGTATTTCGAAATTACATGGGCCTGGCCCAATAAAAAGGTGACGCAGCACCTATAATAGCCTCGGGACGAAATTTATGAAGTGGCATCTTGTATATTTCGTCCAAGGCTTCATGCACCCATTATGGTGGCTTCAAAGTCCTGAAATCATCACTTGTAACTCCGTTCTTGTTCCCCTTGCGCATGCCATCATCTCCATGCTTGTTCTTGCTCCACTGTTCATCCTTCTCCAAGCTAGGCCCTTCATTTGTAAGCAAAACAAATGTATCCAATTTAGGCAGCATCATATTCTCATGAACATTAGAATCATTACCAAGAAACAAAAGTACCTGATAATTTAATTGGCGTGCGCGAGCTCTAGTAATTGGTCCCGTATATGTAGCAGTAGGGGATGTGGGTGTAACAATGGTATTGATGTCCTCATCATCCTCCCCTTCTTGAAATGAAGTCGTCCTCGATGGAAGCTCACCTTCCTCACCCAAATAAGGCTTCAAATCTGCAATGTTAAAAGTGGGACTAACCCCAAAATCTGCAGGCAGCTCAAGTTTATATGCATTATCATTTATTTTCTCTAACACCTTAAAGGGACCATCAGCACGTGACATTAGCTTTGATTTGCACAAATCAGGAAATCTATCCTTACGCAAATGTAACCAAACAAGATCTCCAGGTGCAAACACAACATGTTTTCTACCCTTATCTCCAGCAAGTTTATATTTAGCCTTCATACGCTCAATGTTTTCCTTAGTTAACTCATGCATTTTTAAAATCAATTCAGCACGTTGTTTAGCATCAAAATTAACCTTCTCCGAAGATGGAAGAGGCAACAAATCAATAGGTGCACGAGGTAGGAAACCATACACAACTTCAAAAGGGCACATCTTAGTAGTAGAATGCAATGAATGATTATAAGCAAATTCAATATGAGGCAAGCATTCCTCCCACATTTTCTTATTATTCTTCAAAACAGCCCTAAGCATAGTAGACAACGTTCTATTGACTACTTCAGTTTGTTCATCAGTTTGGGGGTGACAAGTAGTACTAAAAAGCAGTTTAGTCCCCAACTTAGCCCATAAACATCTCCAAAAGTGGCTAAGAAATTTAGTATCACGATTTGAAACAATAGTATTTGGCACACCATGCAAGCGAATAATTTCATGAAAGAACAAATCAGCAACATTAACAGCATCATCGCTTTTATGACATGGTATAAAGTGTGCCATTTTCGAGAATCTATCCACGACAACAAATATGCTATCCCTCCCCTTCTTTGTTCGAGGTAAACCTAAAACAAAGTCCATAGATATATCCTCCCAAGGAACACTAGGTACAGGCAAATGCATATATAAACCATGAGGATTGAGTCGTGACTTAGCTTTTTGACATGTAGTGCATCGAGCAATAAAACGCTCAACATCCCGTCTCATCTTTGGCCAAAAGAAATGTGTAGCAAGTACGTCCTCCGTCTTCTTCACGCCAAAGTGTCCCATTAATCCTCCTCCATGCGCCTCCTGCAACAACAAAAGACGAACGGAGCTAGCTGGAATGCATAGCTTGTTAGCACCAAACACAAATCCATCGTTAATGACAAACTTGTTCCACATTCTTCCTTGTTTACAATTCTGCATTACATCTTTAAAATCAGCATCATGCACATATTGATCTTTGATGGTCTCCAAACCAAATATTTTGAAGTCAAGCTTGGAAAGCATAGTATAGCGACGAGACAATGCATCAGCAATAACATTTTCTTTTCCCTTCTTGTGTTTAATGACATAAGGGAAAGTATCAATGAATTCAACCCATTTAGCATGTCTACGATTCAGTTTAGCTTGACTTTTAATATGTTTCAAAGATTCATGATCAGAATGTATAACAAATTCTTTGGGCCATAAATAATGTTGTCATGTTTCTAAAGTCCGAACAAGAGCATATAATTCTTTATCATAAGTAGAATAATTCAGACTAGGCCCACTCAATTTTTCAGAAAAGTGTGCAACAGGTTTGCCATCTTGTAATAACACACCTCCTAATCCAATTCCACTAGCATCACATTCAAGCTCAAAAGTCTTATTAAAATCAGGAAGTTGGAGTAAAGGAGCATGTGTCAACTTATCTTTCAATACTGAGAAGGCTTCTTCCTGTGCGGTACCCCAAAGAAAAGGCACATCTTTCTTTGTAAGCTCATTGAGAGGTGCAGCAATGGTGCTCAAATCTCTCACAAAACGCCTATAGAATCCAGCGAGGCCAAGAAAACTCCTCACTTGTGTGACCGTTTTGGGCTGCGGCCAACTCTCAATAGCTTCAATCTTGGCTTTATCAACTTCAATTCCCTGTGGAGTAACAACATAGCCAAGAAAAGATACTCGGTCGGTGCAAAAGGTGCACTTCCCAAGGTTACCAAACAAACGTGCATCACGTAGAGCAATAAAAACAGCACGTAAATGTTCCAGATGTTCTTCCAAAGATCTGCTACAAATCAGTATATCATCAAAATAGACTACCACAAATCGTCCAATGAAAGCACGTAAAACTTCGTTCATTAGTGTCATGAAAGTACTAGGCGCATTAGTTAACCCAAAAGGCATGACTAACCACTCATATAATCCAAACTTAGTTTTAAATGTTGTTTTCCATTCATCCCCCAATTTCATACGAATTTGATGGTATCCACTAAGCAAATCAACTTTGGAGAATATTGTAGAGCCACTCAATTCATCAAGCATATCATCTAGCCTAGGAATAGGATGACGATAACGAATAGTAATATTATTAATGCCTCTACAATCAACACACATACGCGAGGTACCATCCTTTTTCAGCACTAGAATAATAGGAACAGCACAACGACTACGGCATTCGCGCATATAACCTTTGTCGAGAAGCTCTTGTACTTGACGCATAATCTCCTTCGTCTCCTCTGGATTGGTACGGTATGGCGCATGGTTTGGCAGTGAAGCACCGGGAATTAAGTCGATCTGATGCTCAATCCCTCGAATAGGTGGTAATCCCGGTGGCACGTCTCGTGGAAAGACGTCAGCGAACTCCTGCAAAATGTTAGTGATAGCAGGAGGCAAAGAGGAAGGCACGTCCTCGAATGAAAATAATGCCTCTTTGCACACAAAAGCATAGCAAACAGATTTGCTGAAATCTAGCTCATCAATATCAGATTTGGTGGCAAATAAACATGCACTTTTCAATTTAATTTCAGAAGCAACACTAGATGGTTTATTATTAGGCTTCATTTGTTGCTCAAATTCTTTTGCCACAATCTGATTTTCACTCTTATTCTTCTCCTGTTTTGCTTTATTAGCTCTATTAATATCATCTTTCAAAATGGAATCAGGAGTCATAGGAAGCAAAGTAATATTTTTATCCTTATGAACAAGAGTATAGTGATTGTTTCTACCATGGTGTACAGAATTTTTATCAAATTGCCATGGTCTACCAAGTAATAAGGAACATGCTTGCATAGGTACCACATCACAATCAACATAATCAGCATATATAGAGATACTAAAATGCACACGAACAGTACGTGTTACCTTAACCTTGCCGCTGTTGTTGACCCATTGGATGTAGTAAGGATGTGGATGTGGTCTTGTGGTGAGAGAAAGCTTCTCCACCATCTCCATGCTAGCCAAGTCGTTGCAGCTCCCTCCGTCTATTATGACGCGCACAGAATGTTCCTTCACAACTCCCTTGGTGATGAGGACATCAATACAATTGTTACACCCACAGCCCCTGCTGCTATACATACTGGACCAATTACTAGAGCTCGTGCACGCCAACTAAATTACCAGGTACTTTCGTTTCTTGGTAATGATTCTAATGTTCATGAGAATATGATGCTGCCTAAATTGGATACATTTGTTTTGCTTACAAATGAAGGGCCTAGCTTGGAGAAGGATGAACATTGGAGCAAGAACAAGCATGGAGATGATGGCATGCGCAAGGGGAACAAGAACGGAGTTACAAGTGATGATTTCAGGACTTTGAAGCCACCATAATGGGTGCATGAAGCCTTGGACGAAATATACAAGATGCCACTTCATAAATTTCGTCCCGAGGCTATTTTAGGTGCTGCGTCACCTTATTATTGGGCCAGGCCCATGTAATTTCGAAATACATAAGTATAGGCTATTTTTAGAGTCCGTATGTGTGGGGAAACAAGAGATAGGGTTGATTTCGGACTCCTCCACCAAGGGCCACGAAATTCCCCCCCTCTTCCTCCATATATACAGCCCTTAGGGCATCGTTTAGACTTTGGGATTTGTTTAGTTAAAAGTTAGCCATTGCAACTTCGTGTACTTCGTTTGTGTCCAACGACCAGACCAAGACCGCTTCCGGATCCCCACCATTATCAATACTTCATATATATTTGCAATATTCAGATTGCTTTATCATATTCTTGCTCGTTCTTCGATTGCTTGCAGGAATAGACCTTCGTGGTCAGGCTGACCGTGCTTCCAGCATCGTCAGTAACCTCAGGAGATCGGTTTAGCGATTGCTAAGGTGCAACGTCGTGCACATTTGTAGTCGGATCGTGAAAGTCGTCTCCATCAAATCGATAGTTATCATCTCATCGAAAGATCGGGACCCTCGTCTCTATCAAGTAGTACTTGACGCATAATCTCCTTCGTCTCCTCTGGATTGGTACGGTATGGTGCACGGTTTGGCAGTGAAGCACCGGGAATTAAGTCAATTTGATGCTCAATCCCTCGAATAGGCGGTAATCCCGGTGGCACGTCTTGTGGAAAGACGTCAGCGAACTCCTGCAAAATGTTAGTGACAGCAGGAGGCAAAGAGGAAGGCACGTCCTCGAATGAAAATAATGCCTCTTTGCACACAAAAGCATAGCAAACAGATTTGCTGAAATCTAGCTCATCAATATCAGATTTGGTGGCAAATAAACATGCACTTTTCAATTTAATTTCAGAAGCAACACTAGATGGTTTATTATTAGGCTTCATTTGTTGCTCAAATTCTTTTGCCACTATCTGATTTTCACTCTTATTCTTCTCCTGTTTTGCTTTATTAGCTCTATTAATATCATCTTTCAAAATGGAATCAGGAGTCATAGGAAGCAAAGTAATATTTTTATCCTTATGAACAAGAGTATAGTGATTGTTTCTACCATGGTGTACAGAATTTTTATCAAATTGCCATGGTCTACCAAGTAATAAGGAACATGCTTGCATAGGTACCACATCACAATCAACATAATCAGCATATGTAGAGATACTAAAATGCACACGAACAGTACGTGTTACCTTAACCTTGCCGCTGTTGTTGAACCATTGGATGTAGTAAGGATGTGGATGTGGTCTTGTGGTGAGAGAAAGCTTCTCCACCATATCCATGCTAGCCAAGTTGTTGCAACTACCTCCGTCTATGATGACGCGCACAGAACGTTCTTTCACAACTCCCTTGGTATGGAACAAATTGTGCCTCTGATTTTGCTCAGCTTGTGTGACCTGCACACTCAAAACACGTTGAGCAACTAAACATTCATACCTGTCAGCGTCTTCAGGAGCCATGTATTGCGTCTCATGATCAGAATCATCTCCACCATGTTCTTCACGTGTAATAAGAGCCAAAGTCTCCTCATCATAGTCACTAGCGGACTCATATCCACCATCCGCGGTAGCAATCATCACACGCGGAGATTTGCATTCTCTCGCATAATGACCTCCTCCCTTACAACGACGACAAATAATATCACTTGTGTGCCCTGTTAATGCCATGGAAGAAGAAGAACTCTGTGCAGGCCCAGCAGGTGCGCTCTTGGCAGATAATGGTGGTTGTGCCTATTTTCTTGTATCACGGCTGGAGGAGGCACGTGATTGAGGTGCTGGTGCAGTTGAAGTAGAAGATGCACGCGGTGTCCATGATGAAGGTCGGCCTGCAGAAAAGTTAGTTCGCGCCAATGCTTGTCGATCCTGCACTTCACGTTCAGCTTTACAAGCAAGATGGAATAAACGAGTGATATTAGTATACTCCTTATAGTCTAGAATGGTCTGAATCTCTCTATTTAATCCACCCAGAAAACGTGCAATCATAGCTTCATTCTCCTCAACAATACCACATCTAATCATGCCAGTTTGTAATTCCTGATAATATTCTTCTATAGAATTTTTTCCTTGTCTTAAGCGCTGTAATTTTTGAAGCAATTCACGTTGATAATATGGTGGTACCCAACGAGTACGCATTGCAGTTTTCAAAGCAGCCCAAGTAGTTGGAATAGGATATAATCTACAATGTTCAGACCACCATACACATGCAAAACTAGTGAAAGCACAAACAGCAGCAGCAACCCGTCTCTCCTCAGGATATTGTAAACATGTAAATCGTTGTTCAGTTTCTAACTCCCAAGTAAGATATATATCAGGAACATATCTACCCTCAAATGGTGGAATATTCAATTTCAGTTTAGGAATATGGACATCATCTCGTACCTGAGGTGGTGGTGCAGGCCTACCATTACGAATATATACCTGAGGTCGACCTGGTGGTGGTGGTGCAGGTGGCTGCACGTAGTGCTGATTTTGATCAACCTCATCCTCATAATCTCCCACATAATCATCCTCCTCCGCATCAGCAGCAGGAGCCACAGAAGTATCAACAGCAGCACCAACAGTTTGGCCAAACGCAAGAGGAACACGGCTCGCTCGGCGAAGGTCTGTTTCGCGACGTGGAGGTAGTCGTTGTTGTTGTTGTTGGAGAGGTGCGTTAGGTGCAGCGGGTGGTGGTGGTGGAAGACGCGCGAGCAATTCATTAAACTTGTTATCGAGCTTTGTTTCGAACGTCTTCTCCAGCCATCTATCTTCTCCATGGCCTCTTCAAATCTGTTTAGCACATCTTGCACCTGTCCACTCATCATTTACTGAAATTTATCATGCAAATCCTTATTCGTCATGTTCTCCCAGTCAGTCTCGTCGGCTTGTGATCCTGGCATGGTTAGCAGCAATAGAAACACACAAGAATATGATCCTACAGACTACTAACAAGAGGTGGTGGTGGGTGTCACAAATCCGTCAAGCAAATCTCAAATTCTTACCAGTTCTTACCCAGCAGCAGGCGGTGATCGGCAACCGTTGTAGTCAAAAACTCTCAAAGCTTGGATAGAGCGATTACCAGGGAGAGTCAAACGCACGACGTAGATGTATGTGGAGCTGGGAAGGCTTATAATATGGTAGCAAAAAGGGCCAGCAATAATCAATTCAGAGATGCAAAGTTGAATAAACGCTCAACGACGGTACGGTGCTGGTCCTAGGCTAGACTGTGCTAGAGACACGAGCCTAGAACACCAACAAAATCACGGCGCGACACGTAAACAAGGGAAAAGCACACTCTGGATTTTTTTTTCGCTCTTTTTGTTGCGCTGCTTTTTTTTGCGCTGCTTTTTTTTTGCGAAAAATCACTATAATGGCGAGTGTCTCAAAACTCTTCCCAGGTCAAACTGACAGGATGGGCACGCAATTTTTTCGACCAATTTTTTTTTTCGACTGCCTGGACCCAAAAACTGGAAACGGGTCAAAAAAAACTTTCTATAACGGCGAGTGTCTCAATACGCTTAGAAACACCTAAAATTAGGATAGCCAGAAAATTTTTTGTCAAGTGCATTTTCCGAAAATTTTGGGCCTAAACGGAGGGTGGTTTCCGAAACCTACTCCGGCAAGGAAACACGAATCGGAAACTAGATGGATGTCGAAAACAAACCTAATATGACAAGAACTCGGATTGGTGGTGGATATATGGCGGTAGATGGCAGCGGTGGTGGTATATGACAGCGGTGGTGGTATATGGATACGGATTCGAAGCGGTGGCGGATAAGCGATGGTGGTAGATGGCAGGGGCGATGATGATGGTGCGGCGGCGGCGTGACAACTTATGACCAGAACTCGAAACTCTAAAAGACTAGACTCTAAGACCAGCAACTAGACACGACGATGCAACCGCAAATTCAACAAAGCAAAACCCTAAAAAGATTATGCAAAGGCTCAGATTGGTTCGGATATGATGAACTAACCCTATTTTTTTGGCTCTTTTGTGGACTGTAGGTATGAAAAACAGACTCGATCTAAACAACAAAAAACTGTAAAATCTCACCGAGCAACCTGGAAATCTGATACCACTTGATAGAGGCAAAGGTGTCCCGTCTTTCGATGAGATGATGGATATCGCTTTGGTGGAAGTCGACTTTGACGATCCGACTACGAACGTGCGAGGACGTCGCGCCTTAGCAATCGCTAAACCAACTCCGAGAGGTTATTGACCACGCCGGAGCACGATCAACCTGACCACGAGGGTCTGTTTCCTGCGAGCAAACGAAGAACAAGCAAGAAACTAAGATTGCAATCTGGATATTGTGAATATAAGATGAAAGCTTTATTGATCAAGGTGGGGTTCTGTGACGCCTTTGTCTGGTCGTTGAACACGAACGAAGTACGCGAAGTTGCAGCTATGGCGAACTTTTAATCTAAACAAAACTCAAAGTCTAAACGATGCCCTAAGGGCTGTATATGTGGAGGAAGAGGGGGGAATTTCGTGGCCCTTGGTGGAGGGGTCCGAAATCAACCCTATCTCTTGTTTCCCCACACATACGGACTCTAAAAATAGCCTATACTTATGTATTTCGAAATTACATGGGCCTGGCCCAATAAAAAGGTGACGCAACACCTATAATAGCCTCGGGACGAAATTTATGAAGTGGCATCTTGTATATTTCGTCCAAGGCTTCATGCACCCATTATGGTGGCTTCAAAGTCCTGAAATCATCACTTGTAACCCCGTTCTTGTTCCCCTTGCGCATGCCATCATCTCCATGCTTGTTCTTGCTCCACTGTTCATCCTTCTCCAAGCTAGGCCCTTCATTTGTAAGCAAAACAAATGTATCCAATTTAGGCAGCATCATATTCTCATGAACATTAGAATCATTACCAAGAAACAAAAGTACCTGATAATTTAATTGGCGTGCGCGAGCTCTAGTAATTGGTCCCGTATATGTAGCAGTAGGGGCTGTGGGTGTAACAATGGTATTGATGTCCTCATCAGTTTGTCCATCAGTTTGGGGGTGACAAGTAGTACTAAAAAGCAGCTTAGTCCCCAACTAAGCCCATAAACATCTCCAAAAGTGGCTAAGAAATTTAGTATCACGATCTGAAACAATAGTATTTGGCACACCATGTAAGCGAATAATTTCACGAAAGAACAAATCAGCAACATTAACAGCATCATCGCTTTTATGACATGGTATAAAGTGTGACATTTTCAAGAACCTATCCACGACAACAAATATGCTATCCCTCCCCTTCTTTGTTCGAGGTAAACCTAAAACAAAGTCCATAGATATATCCTCCCAAGGAACACTAGGTACAGGCAAAGGCATATATAAACCATGAGGATTGAGTCGTGACTTAGCTCTTTGACATGTAGTGCAGCGAGCAACAAAACGCTCAACATCCCGTCTCATCTTTGGCCAAAAGAAATGTGTAGCAAGTATATCCTTCGTCTTCTTGACGCCAAAGTGTCCCATTAATCCTCCTCCATGCGCCTCCTGCAACAACAAAAGACGAACGGAGCTAGCTGGAATGCATAGCTTGTTAGCACGAAACACAAATCCATCGTTAAGAATGAACTTGTTCCAAGTTCTCCCTTCCTTACAATTCTGCAATACATCTTTAAATTCAGCATCATGAACATATTGATCTTTGATGGTCTCCAAACCAAATATTTTAAAGTCAAGTTGTGAAAGCATAGTATAACGACGAGACAAGGCATCAGCAATAACATTTTCTTTACCCTACTTGTGTTTAATGACATAAGGGAAGTCTCAATGAATTCAACCCATTTAGCATGTCTACGGTTCAGTTTTGCTTGACTTTTAATGTGTTTCAAAGATTCATGATCAGAATGTATAACAAATTCCTTGGGCCATAAATAATGTTGCCATGTTTCTAAGGTCCGAACAAGAGCATATAATTCTTTATCATAAGTAGAATAGTTCAGACTAGGCCCACTCAATTTTTCAGAAAAGTATGCAACAGGTTTTCCATCGTGTAATAACACACCTCCTAATCCAATTCCACTAGCATCACATTCAAGCTCAAAAGTCTTATTGAAATTAGGAAGTTGGAGTAAAGGAGCATGTGTCAACTTATCTTTTAATTCCGTGAAGGCTTCTTCCTGTGCGGTACCCCAACTTATCTTGTAATAACACACCTCCTACTCCGAAAATTTTGTCTAGCTCATCAATATCAGATTTGGTCGCAAGTAAACATGCACTTTTCAATTTAATTTCAGAAACAACAGTAGATGGTTTATTATTAGGCTTCATTTGGTGCTCAAATTCTTTTGCCACAATCTGATTTTCACTCTTATTTGTCTCCTGTTTTGCTTTATTAGCTCTATTAATATCATCTTTCAAAATGGAATCAAGAGTCATAGGAAGCAAAGTAATATTTTTATCGTTATGAACAAGAGTATACTGATTGTTTCTACCATGGTGTACAGAATTTTTATCAAATTGCCATGGTCTACCAAGTAATAAGGAACATGCTTGCATAGGTACCACATCACAATCAACATAATCAGCATATGTAGAGATACTAAAATGCACACGAGCAGTACGTGTTACCTTAACCTTGCCGCTGTTGTTGAACCATTGGATGTAGTAAGGATGTGGATGTGGTCTTGTGGTGAGAGATAGCTTCTCCACCATCTCCATGCTAGCCAAGTTATTGCAGCTCCCTCCATCTATGATCACGCGAACAAAACGTTCCTTCACAACTCCCTTTGTATGGAACAAATTATGCCTCTGATTTTGCTCAGCTTGTGTAACCTGCACACTCAAAACACGTTGAGCAACTAAACATTCATACCTGTCAGCATCTTCAGGAGCCATGTATTGCATCTCATGATCAGAATCGTCTCCACCGTGTTCTTCACGTGTAATAAGAGCCAAGGTCTCCTCATCATAGTCACTAGCGGACTCATACCCACCATCCTCAGTAACAATCATCACACGCTTGGATGGGCATTCTCTCGCATAATGACCTCTACCCTTGCAACGCCGACAAATAATATCATGTGTTTGCCCTATTGATGCCATGGATGAAGAAGAGCTCTTTGCAGGCCCAGAAGGTGTGCTCTTGGCAGATAGTAGTGATTGTGCCTGCTTTATTGTATCACGGTTGGAGGTGGCAGCCGACGGAGGCGCCGGTGTAGCAGAATGTGTGTAAGTAGATGATGCACGTGGTGTCCATGATGAAGGTCGACCTGCAGAAAAGTAAGTCCGCGCCAATGCCTGTCGATCCTGCACTTCACGTCCAGCTTTACAAGCAAGATGGAATAAACGAGTGATATTAGTATACTCCTTATACTCTAGAATCGTCTGAATCTCTCTATTTAATCCACCCATAAAACGTGCAAGCATAGCTTCATTCTCCTCAACAATACCACATCTAATCATGCCAGTTTGTAATTCTGATAATATTCTTCTACAGAATTTTTTCCCTGTCTTAAGCGCTACAATTTTTAAAGTAATTCACGTTGATAATATGGTGGAACCCAACGAGTACGCATAGCAGTTTTCAAAGCAGCCCAAGAAGCCAGAATAGGATATAATCTACAATGCTCAGACCACCAAACACATGCAAAACTAGTGAATGCACAAACAGCAGCAGGAACACGTCTCTCCTCGGGATATTGTAAACATGTAAATCGTTGTTCAGTTTCTAACTCCCAAGTAAGATATATATCAGGAACATATCTACCCTCAAATGGTGGAATATTCAATTTTAGTTTAGGGAGATGGTCATGATCTCGTACCTGAGGGTGAGCCCTACCATTGCCATTATTTGCATGTGGACGACCTGGTGGTTGTTGTGCTGGTGGTGGCACGTAGTTCTGATTTTCATCAACCTCATCCTCATAATCTCCCACATAATCATCCTCCTCCACATCAGCAGTAGGAGCCACAGAAGTATCAACAGCAGCACCAGCAGTTTGGCCCGACTGAAGAGGGACACGGCTCGCTCGGCGAAAGGCTGTTTCCCGACGTGGAGGTAGTCGATGTTGTTGCTGTTGTTGCAGAGGTGCGGCAGGAGCAGCCGGTGGTGGTGGTGGAAAACGCGAAAGCAATTCAGCAAACTTGTTATAGAGCTTTGTTTCAAACGTCTTCTCCATGCCATCTATCTTCTCCATGGCCTCTTCAAATCTGTTTATCACATCGTGCACCTGTCCACTCATCATTTGCTGAAACGTATCATGAAGCTCCTTGTTCGTCAAGTTCTCCCAGTCACTCGTCGGCTTGTGATCCTGACATGGTTAGCAGAAATAGAAACACACAAGAATATGATCCTACAGACTACTAACAAGTGGTGGTGGTGGCGGGTGTCACAAATCCGTCAAGCAAATCTCAAATTCTTACCAGTTCTTACCCAGCAGCAGGCGGTGATCGGCAACCGTTGTAGTCAAAACTCTCAAAAGCTTGGATAGAGCGATTGCCAGGGAGAGTCAAACGCACGACGTAGATGTTTGTGGAGCTGGGAAGGCTTATAGTATGGTAGCAAAAAGGGTCAGCAATAATCAATTCAGAGATGCAAAGTTGAATAAATGCTCAACGACGGTACTGTGTTGGTCCTAGGCTAGACCGTGCTAGAGACGCGAGCCTAGAACACTAACAAAATCACGGCACTGCACGTAAATAAGGGAAAAGCACACTCTGGAAATCTTTTTTTCGCTCTTTTTTTTGCGCTCCTTTTTTTGCGCTCCTCTTTTTTTTGCAAAAAATCACTATAATGGCGAGTGTCTCAAAACTCTTCCCTCGTCAAACTGATAGGATGGGCACGGAATTTTTTTTTCACTTTTTTTTCGGAAATCAGGGCAGCGACGATGAAAAAGTGCGATAAAAAATCACTATGATGGCACGTGGCTCAAAAGACTCAGAAAAGCCTAAAAATAGGATAGGGAAAAAAAATTGCCCGTGAAAATTTTGGCCTAAAAACTGCCCAGGGGTCTCCAGACTCTTTTTTTTTCCCGAGACCTATGCAGGCAAGGAAACACGAATCAGAATTTAGATTGATCTCAAGAACAAACCTAATATGAGAAGAACTCGTATTGGTGGTGGATATATGGTTGTGGTATATGGCAGCGGTGGTGGTATATGGTAGCGGTGGTGGTATATGGATACAGATTGGTGGTGGTATATGGATACGGATTGGTGGTGGTATATGGATATGGATTCAGAGCGGCGGCGGATAAGCAAAAGTGGTAGATGGGCGATGATGATGGTGCAGCGGCGGCGTGACAACTTATGACCAGAACTCGAAACTCTAAAAGACTAGACTCTAAGACCAGCAACTTGACACGACGATGCAACCGCCAATTATACAAAGCAAAAACCCTAAAAAGATTATGCAAAGGCTCAGATTGGTTCGGATATGATGAACTAACCCTAAATTTTTTTTCTGGCTTTTTCGTGGACTGTAGGTATGAAGAACAGACTCGATCTAATCTAAGAAAAACTGTAAAATCTCACCGAGCAACCTGGAAATCTGATACCACTTGATAGAGGCTAAGGTGTCCCGATGTTTCGATGAGATGGTGGCTATCGTTTTCTGTGGGAGTCGACCTTGATGATCCGACTACGAACATGCGAGACGTCGCGCCTTAGCAATCGCTAAACCAACTTCCGAGGGTTATTGACCACGCCGGAGCACGATCAACCTGACAACGAGGGTCTGTTTCCTGCGAGCAAACGAAGAACAAGCAAGAAACTAAGATTGCAATCGGGATATTGTGAATATAAGATGAAAGCTTTATTGATCAAGGTGGGGTTCTGTGACGTCTTGGTCTGGTCGTTGGACACAAACGAAGTATGCGAAGTTGCAGCTATGACGAAATTTTAATCTAAACAAAACCCAAAGTCTAAACGACGCCCTAAGGGTTGTATATATGGAGGAAGAGGGGGGAATTTCGTGGCCCTTGAGGGTGGGGTCTGAAACCAACCCTAACTCTTGTTTCCCCACACATACAGACTCTAAAAATAGCCTATACTTAAGTATTTCGAAATTACATGGGCCTGGCCCATTAATAAGGTGACGCAACACCTAGAATAGCCTATGGACGAATATTATGAAGTGGCATCTTGTATATTTCGTCCAAGGCTTCATGCACTCCTTATGGCGGCTTCAAAGTCCTGAAATCATCACTTGTAACTCCGTTATTGATCCCCTTGCGCATGCCACCAACTCCATGCGTGTTCTTGCTCCAATGTTCATCCTTCTCCAAGCTAGGCCCTTCATTTGTAAGAAAAACAAATGTATCCAATTTAGGCAGCATCGTAATCTCATGAACATTAGAATCATTACCAAGAAACGAAAGTACGTGGTAATTTAATTGGCGTGCGCGAGCTCTAGTAATTGGTCCAGTATATGTAACAGTAGGGTCTGTGGGTGTAACAATGGTATTGATGTCCTCATCACATAGGGATTGGTCGGGCGGAGGCGGGGCTGGTGCAGCTTTGCGTGGGCAGCAGGCTGCACCATTGGCGTGGTGAGGGTAGTGGCGGATGCGGGCAGGTGCAGCCTTGGCTCGCGCAGGGCGCAGCGACGATGGGTGTTGGGCGCACACGGACGGCCAAGGTCACCGCTGGAGCATGGGACGCGGTCGACAATAAGCGAGGAGAGGCCGGGGCGCGTGTGCAGGCCGGGTAGGTGAGCGCGGCAATGTCCAGCGGGCGCGGACGATGCCATAGCGGTTCAGGGAACGACGCAAGGGAGGCGGGGCAAGGGCCGCCGCGGTAAGGCACTAGGTGAGGGAAGGAGGACCGGGGTCCTCACCCTGCTTTCGAGGGAAGGGGGCGTCGAGGCGCGATGGCGACCAATGGGGAGGATGACGAGGAGGCGATCCGGCGAGCGGCTTGGGGAGGAGGCGAGGTCGCGTCCGGCGAGGAGGAGACGAGGACGACGGGGCGGCGTCGCGGCGTCGGGGAGGCGCGAGATTCCGCCAGGTCTTGGGCGAGGACAGCGGCACAAGGACGGAGGTCGGGAGGTGCGGTGCTTGGCGCCGGCTGGTGGCGGCCTTCAGGCGCGGGCGCATCAAGGGGAGGGGGATCGAACAGATGCGCCCCTCCCATGTGCGCCTGTGTGTGTGCATCGTGGGTGGCGGCGCGAGGAGGGAATGAGGGGGAGTGGGGGATTGTGCGGGAGAGAGTGGGGAGGGACCGCTAGGGTTCGGTCGCCCCAGGGGTGCTAAAGGCGCCAGCTGGGCCGGCCTAGCTAGCCAAGTGGCCAGCTGGGCCGAGGCCCAGTTGGCCAGGGGGCCTTTTCTCTTTCTTTTTTTCTGTTTTGTATTTTCTTTATTCTAGAGCATTTTAGTATTTTCTAAAACAAATGTTTGCTTCACAATAATTACCTATTTAATATTTGGCATCCAAGGTCACCGCCGCCCCACCCGAAGGCGACGCAAGGGCCTCCAAGATTCCCACGCCGGCGCCAACAGCGCGCTCCTCCCAGGCAGCGCGCGACAAACGGCGTCATCACGCCGAAGATCCCGGGCGTCGCCGCGGGAAGAGCCCCGAGCGCCACCCCCGGGACGTAGAAGGCTTGCCCACTCGCCGAAGCGCTGGTGAAAACGGCACGCGACCGCGGGGTCGTGATAGAGCTCCTCCTGATATGGTCAGGAGTCGAAGCGCGTTACGATCCGTGCAGGTTTCGCTGCCACTGACGCCGGCGGAAGCCCTGGCGCGCGCGCAGTTGCTCCTCGATTTCCCTCCCGCTACGGGAAAAATCGACGAATGGAGAGCTACCATCCGGAGCCTCATTGCCGTTGCCAACAAGGATGAACCAAGTCCGGCGGGACCCCTGGGTCGACGCTCCGATGGGACCCCACGCTCCAGCGGCGGAAGGACCGGCGGCGCCGTGGCCACGGTGCATTCGCCTCCTCCTCGCCCAGTACCGCGGGTATCAACTCGCTGGGACGTCACAGGCGACGATGTCTCCATAGCATCGTCCGACCCACGGACCCATTGTGACCAGCGTCAAGTCCTTCAGGAACAAGTCCATGAAGACGCTCAAACCACCATCGAGCGCCAGCGCGGAGCGCGCCACCAATCAGACAAACGAGCAGGGCCGGCTGTGAACCGCCCAGCACCGGAGAGCCCCGGGGGTCTACCTTACAAGGTAGGTTGTCCGGCTTTTACCTGTGAGCTGCGACAGTTCCAGTGGCCCACTCACCGCACTTTCAAGCCTGACGTTGGCGAGAAGTACAACGACAAGACCCACCCGTCGGAGATCCTCAGCATCTACACCATCGCGATGCAAGCCGCCGGGCCCGCGACGATAAGGTGCTTGCGAATTACTTTCCATTGGCTCTTAAGCCCAAAGCCATGTCGTGGTTGATGCATTTGCCGGTAGACTCTATTTCCTCTTGGTCGGATTTGTGCCATGAATTTGTTGGCGCCTTTACTGGAGGTCACCAAGCCCATGGCCAAGCAAGCGACCTGCACGTCATCCCTCAGAAGGGAGGCAAGAGTGTGTGCAAATATATACAGAGGTTCAGTCGGGTACAGTACAATATCCCTGACGTTCACCCTGCCGCCATCATTAGCGCGTTCCATCAGAACGTGCGCAACCGCAAGATGCGCGAAGAGATGGCGATGAACGAGGTGAAAGACGTGGCAGAACTCTATGTTCTTGCTGACAGATGTGCCCGGGCTGAAGAGGGAAGGAAGTACCCCGGCGAAGATGCCGGCGTGGAAACCGACTCTTCAGATGAGGATACTGCCGCCCCGGCAAAGAAAGGTCGGCGCCACAACAGGAAGCGCAAAGGTAGAGCCGTGCTTGCCGTCGAGGGATCTGATGACGCCGGCTCCGCCAAGAAAACCAAGGCAGATGACCCCAGCAAGGAAATTGCTGGATGTGTCGCCTGCCGGGCCTTGGCGGCTGCCGAGAAGCCAGGAAACTCCGACAAGCAATACTGCAAGATCCACCACACCAAAGGCCATGATCTCCAGAACTGCCGATAGGTTGAGCTCCTTGCTGAGAAGCAAAGGGCTGAATATGAGAGGCGGGACAAGGAGAAGGGCCAGGACGGTGCTGAGGGGTCTGGCAAGAAGCGTGACGCCAGGCGGGCCGTCGCGACAAGGATAAACAGCAGGAGAGGCCCGCCCGGGGCCGTGACAAAAAGCCAGAAGACGATGATCACGAAGAGGACGATGAGTCTGGTGACCAAGAATTTTAGAAAGCTACAGAGGCCATGTGCGTCGATGGCGGCGCCTCGCTGCATACCTCTCACCGCCATATTAAACAGTGGGCGCGTGAGATTACAGCGGCTGAGCCGTCGTTCGATGCCCAAAGGCCGCTGAAGTGGTCCAGCACACCTATCATTTTTGACACTGAGGATCACCCTGATCGCACTACTGCAGTCGGGTGCTTGCCATTGTTGGTTTCACCAACAATACGCAACCTCAAGGTGACAAAGATGCTAGTCGATGGCAGGGCCGGTCTGAACTTAATCTCGCCTACTGTGATCGAGAAACTGCAGATTCCTAATGGAGACCTTGAAGAGACGGGCACATTTCAGGGGGTCAACCCGGGAAGAAGTCAACCAAAGGGAAAGGTCACGTTACCCGTGACTTTTGGGAGTGATCTGAACTACTGGACAGAAAGGATTGTGTTCGACGTTGCCAAGATCCCCTTGCCTTACAACGGGATCCTTGGCCTCCCGGCGCTGGCCAAGTTCATGGCGACGTCACATTACGCCTACAACACCCTGAAGATGCCGGGGCCTGTGACGATCATCACCGTCCCATCAGACAAGAAGGACGCGCTAATTTGCGCTGACCAACTCTACCAACAAGCAGTTGCAGCAGCAGCCACTGCTAAGGCGCTTGCTCCTGCCGCTGGAGCCTCGGGAAAGAAAAAGAAGAAGACCGATGAGACCTCAGGCACCCACTCCGGCAAGCGCACCTCTTCGGAGTGTAGTGCTCCCATCGAGGACGTGCCAGAGAGCTCCACCGGCAGAAACAAGAAGTCCAGGGCCACACCGCCGGGAACCAAGAAGGCTTTCTGTCAAGGAGGACGACACGGGAGGGGCTTTCACCATAAGCTCCGCCCTTGATGACAAATAGGAAGACGCGCTCGTCACCTTCCTGCGGGCGAATGTCGATGTGTTTGCATGGCAAGCATCCGACATCCCCGACGTTACAGGGAGGTGATTGAGCACCACCTTGCTGTCTGTCCTCATGCGCGGCCCGTCAAGAAGAAGGTCCGAAAGCAAGCCTTGGAACGACAAGAGTTCATCACAGAGGAGATCCGGAAGCTGGAAGCAGCGGGTTTGGTAAGAGGAGTGCTCCATCCAACGTGGTTGGCCAATCCAGTGGTAGCGCGCAAGGCAAATGGGAAGTGGAGGCTGTGTATTGATTACATAGATATCAATAAGGCTTGTCCCAAAGACCCCTTCCCGTTGCCGCGCATCGACCAGATTGTTGACTCCACGGCTGGGTGTGATCTATTGTCATTCCTCGATGCCTACTCCGGCTACCACCAGATCTTCATGACAAGAGAATACGAAGAGAAAACGGCATTCATCACCCCATGTGGTACGTATTGTTTCATACGGATGCCTTTCGGGTTGAAGAGTGCTGGTTCAACGTTTGCAAGGGCGGTCCAGATTGGTTTTGAACCCCAGCTCCATAGAAATATGGAAGCTTATATGGATGATATAGTGGTCAAAACCAAGAACAGGGCAACCCTTATACCGAATTTACAAGAAACATTTGCACACCTACGCAAGATCAATCTCAAGCTGAACCCTGAGAAGTGCGTCTTCGGCGTCCCGTCCGGCAAGCTTCTCGGGTTCTTTGTGTCACATCATGGGATAGAGGCCAATCCGGACAAGATCAAAGCTATAGAACAGATTGAAGCGCCCAAGCGGGTCAAGGATGTACGTCGGCTTGCTGGTTGTGTTGCCGCCATGAGCATGTTCATTTCCAAGTCCGCCGAGCGCGCCCTTCCCTTTTTCAAGATGTTGAAAAAGGCGGGCCCGATGGAATGGACGCCAGAAGCCGAAGCAGCATTGCAAGATTTGAAGAGGTATCTCTCCTCCACACCAGTACTAGTTGTGCCTAGGCCACAAGAACCGTTGCTGCTATACCTGGCGGCAACGAACCAGGTGGTCAGCGCCGCGCTAGTGGCGCAAAGAGGAATTGATGACAAGGTGATAGCAGCGACAGAGCCTGATGCCGTTGGTGCAGAGACGACACAGCCGGTTGGAGTGCCGCCAAGGAAGAAAATGATGCAGCACCCGGTCTACTTTGTTAGCTCCCTCCTGCAGGGGGCTAGATCAAGGTACTCCGGTGTGCAGAAACTGCTCTTCGGCCTTCTTATGGCCTCGAGGAAGCTGCATCACTACTTCCAGGCGCACGAGATCACCGTCGTTACTCTCCTCCCTCTGCAACGGATATTGCACAATCCAGACGCAACGGGAAGAATTGTAGAATGGGCACTGGAGCTGTCCAGCTTTGGCCTCAAGTTTGAGAGTACCTCGATGATTCAAAGCCGAGTCCTTGCGGAGTTCGTTGCAGAGTGGACCGCGACACCTGATGAAGAAACCCAGGAGACTGTTCTCCCCGGCAAAGAGGCAAGTTGCATCTGGGTCATGTACTTTGATGGGGCTTTCTCCTTACAGGGCGTCAAGGCTGGCGTACTGCTTGTCGCGCCCACCGGAGAGCACCTCAAGTACGTGGTCCAGATGCACTTCCCCAGGGAGGTGTCGAGAAACAATACTGCTGAGTACGAGGGGCTGCTTGCTGGTCTTAGGATCGCGGCAGACCTCGGAATCAAGAAACTAATTGTCAGGGGCAACTCGCAACTTGTCGTCAAACAAGTTAACAAGGATTACCAGAGCCCGTTGATGAAGGCCTACGTCGATGAAGTGAGGAAGCTGGAAGAGCGTTTTGACGGTATACAGGCAGAGCACGTTCCCCGAGCAGAGAACGACATCGCCAATTACCTGTCAAAACGCGCTGCCCTCAAGCTACCTGTGGAACCAGGTACATTTGTGCTTTAGCCAACTCAGCCATCCGTTGATCCATCAACAGAACAAAACAAGAGGAGAAAATCAGGGCCCGACAAGTACTTTCCCGCCGAGCTCCCCGAAGCCACCGGCAAGGATGTTGCCGGAGACACTGAGCCCGCCACGGGATGGCTAGCTCCGACGGAGCATCAAGCTCTTGCCGTGGAGACAGCCGCTCCTATAGCGGAGGAAATGCCTTTAGTCCTCGCCGTCGAGCCCCAGGCTCCAGCATGGGCACAGCATACCGTCCGATTCCTCCAAACAGGGGAACTTCCTGAGGAGCGGGAAGAAGCAGAGAAAGTATCCCGTTGATCTACTATGTACCAGTTCGTCGATGACGTCCTATACAGAAAGAGGCCGAACGGTGTGAAATTGAAGTGTATCCCTCAAGAGGAAGGACTGGAGCTGTTGGCAGAGATGCATGGAGGCATATGTGGATCCCACATAGGGTCGAGGGCCCTTGCCGGCAAAGCATTTCGGCAAGGCTTCTTCTGGCCCACCGCCCTCCAGGATGCGACGACACTAGTCACCAGGTGTGAAGCGTGTCAGTTCCATTCAAAGAAGCTTCATCAGCCAGCTCAAGCCCTTCAAACCATTCCTCTCTCCTGGCCTTTCTCGGTATGGGGGCTCGACATACTGGGCCCTTTCCCCCGCGCTGTCGGGGGCTTTGAGTACTTGTACGTTGCGATCGACAAGTTCATAAAGTGGCCAGAAGTGGAAGCAGTGAGGAAGGCCACAGCACAGTCAGCCATCAAGTTCTTCAAAGGACTGGTGTGCCGTTTTGGTGTACCCAATAGGGTCATCACCGACAACGGCACGCAGTTCACAAGCCACACCTTCATGCAATATATTCAAGACCTCGGCAACAAGGTCTGTTTCGCTTCCGTTGCTCACCCACGAAGCAATGGTCAAGTTGAGAGGGCAAATGCTGAAGTACTGCGAGGCCTGAGGACAAAGACCTTTGACAGACTGCGCAAGAGTGGAAGGTGCTGGATTGATGAATTGTCGGCAGTTCTTTGGTCAATTAGAATGACACCAAATCGAGCCACCGGCCAGACACCCTTTGCCCTGGTATACGGGGTAGAAGCAGTTCTCCCCACAGAACTCATATACGGGTCACCTCGAGTACTCGCTTATGACGAGCTTGAGCAAGAGCAATTGTGGCAAGATGACACAACGGTCCTTGAGGAAGATCGTCTTCGGGCGGCTGTGAGAGCAGCGCGCTACCAGCAAGCCTTGCGCCGCTACCATAGCCGCAAGGTTCGTGCCCGAAGCTTTGAGGAAGGTGACCTTGTTCTTCGGTGTGTTCAATCGGCCAAGAATTCCAACAAGTTGACGCCAAAGTGGGAAGGCCCTTATCGGGTAATACGAGTCACCAGGCCCGGCGCAGTTCGCCTGGAGACCGAAGATGCCGTTCCGATGAGTAACTCCTGGAACATTGAGCATCTTCGCAAGTTTTACCCATGAGGCGCGGCTTGTCGGGCCCCCCGGCAAGCCACCTTTTGTACAAGCCTTGCCGATGACACATGTAACCCTTTGTACAAAGCCAGGTGCAGACCCTGAGCATAAATAAATGAAGTGCTGGCGCCCTAAGTTATAGCATGCATGCTAGGTCGAGTCTCGTCCTTGGTTAGGGTTGATAGTGCTTAGCGGCGGCTAACCCCTAGCTTAGAGGTCGAGTTTGCATCTCTTTGTCTTTCTTTTGTCTTCTTTGGTTCGCAGGACACACAGATACCCTTGCCAAACCACTTGGGGAGAAGAAAAAAAAGGAACGGACCAGCATCTAGGCCCCAGCAAGCCAGTATTGCCGGGGCTGCAAGAGCAAAGATTCACCCACGGCAAACCAGGGTTGCCGGGGGCTGCAGATTCAGATAAGTTTTTCATCCCTTATCATGCATTTCCTTACGGACTGAGGTATGTGAAACCTCGTTTTATCCTCAAATTACCGTGCTCCCCTAACTCTAGGCCCTAGGGCCCGTTCCTGGGACCGAGTTTGGTCGTAGTCGCGGCAACAAAAGGATAGAACGAGGAGCCTAAACCCACTTCATCCCGGCCTCCGCCAAAGGCGCGAGGAAGATCGAGCAAAGTGGGGAGATGGCGAGGCCTGTTGCCGGGCAAGAAAATGTTTATCTTAAAGATATCAGGGATTTATTCCTTGTCGTGGGTTTCACCCACAAACAAATGACCCGGCAAACATCCCTTTTTCATTAAAAACATTCCGCTCGGGTACAGTCCATAGGAAATGAAAAACATGAATGAGAGGATTACAAGTTTTAAATTCAACAAAGGCCCGAAGGCTTACAAACTAAAAAGAGATAAGATACCCGTAATCCCTTTCTTGTCCCTCTCCTCAGGAGGCAGGTCAAGGAAGCAAAAAGGGTAAAAGGGGCGCCTAGACGAGCTACGAGTGGCAGAAGACACCAAGAGAACGTCTTGGTGGCCGTCCAAGGGCTGGATGGTGATGGCGGCGTCGGAAGCAGAGCTCGAAGACGAGGCGGCAGGACGTCAGTACGCGTCGAAGGCATCGGTGCCCGCGTACTCTGACTTGACAGCTTTGTCGCCCGCCCTCTTCCTCTTTCGCAGCCTCCCAATGCCAGCCACCCAAGGGGATGACCCCGAGAAGTTCAAGGAGCCGGCAGCACGAATGATGGGATCGCTGGTGCCGCACGGAGCGGCATCCGACACCTAGTCGGATCTGTCATCCTGCCGCCTACCGCCCTCGTCGTCGCTGTCGCTGTCCTCCTCGTCACTCTCGCTCGAGGAGGAATCTTCGTCATCAGAAGAGCTCTCCACGCAGCATCTTGCATGAGTCCCGAAGTGCCCGAAGACCTTGACGGAGAGAAGGCCACCCTCCATCAGCTTAAAATGGAGAGTGAGCCCATCCGTCAGGCTGTGGATACGAGCGAACGTCTTCCATCCTCGACGGAGATACATCACATGAGGGGCAGGGAAGTCGACGCGGACCCGCATACCACTGATCCCGCAGCCCCTCATGTGCAGCCGCAGCGACTGCGGCGAATCCAGCTCCATCTCCCGCGCAAATGGAGTCGGAAAACAAAGACGCCGGCGCGGCGGCCAGCGCGGCCTCACGAAGAATTCGCAAGGGTTGTCCCCGACGTGACCCTCCATTGGAGGAGGAACCGCCGGCGGGGCTGCGCGCCGCACCCACTGTGGCCTCTGCCCCGACCTCGCCCACGGCCTCGCCCCCTGCCCCTTCCCCTCGCGGCCGGCTCTACCACCGCAAGCGCAGGAGAAGGAGGAGCGCGTTGTCGAGCAGCAACCCGCACCGCCACCGTTGAAGGACAAGGATTTCCTCCCTCCATGACGAGTGGAAGAAAGAAGCAGAAGCTAAAGGAAGGAGAAGATAGAAGAATGCGAGGTGCCGTTCCCCCCTCCCCGCCCCTTATAAAGGAGCGGGGTCGAGGCTCGGCCGCCCCGCTCGACCAATCGAGACGCAAGAGGTGCAGGGAACTAGGGCCGACCCGCTGCCCCAACCAGTGACGGCCTGGTTTCCCGCCTCCATCATCAACACCCCAAGTGCATGGGAGACACGTGGCAGGCGTACAGAACCGAGGAGATGAGTGGGGCGACTCTCCCCGCCCCGTGATCGTGAGGAGTGGACGCCTTGAAGACCGCGCCTCGGCCCCATTCAGTTAAATGGGCCGCGCCTCCACGCCTCCCTCCGTTTACGGGGAAGGCGCGAAGCCACCTCTTTACTATGATGTGACACATGCCTGCAGGGACCGCCCCACGCATGCAGTCCACGTCACACGCACCCCTCCACACCGCACCACACGCGCGGATCGTGGGAGGCGCGGCGTGCGAAAAATCTTACCGCGGTAAAAACTGTCCTGCCTGCCCGCGCACCATTCTGGGCCTAGCCCAACAACGCGTTGCGCTTATGTGTGGCCCAGGCCCGGAGGCTCCTGTCGGTGTACAAAAAGGGGGTGCACTTCTTGTACCCCTATAACTGTGCACGGGCAGTCTGAGCCACGGGCACCACCACACCAAGCAAGGCAAGGGAGGTGAGCCAGGGTAAGACTGAAGCTCAAGGGAACTAGAACGACGCCAAGACCAAGACCACAAAGAGCAAAAGGGACTAAGCGGACTCCCCCGGCAAGATCCTTGCCGGGAGACAGTTTTAGCAACCCCGGCAAGACCCTTGCCACGGCAACTCGCCCCACGCCTACGTAGCAAATTACCCTTGAGTCCACTGCCCCCATGGGGCAAGGATTTGGGAGACCCCTCCGCGGTGGCATGCAGATCTTTGTGATGAAACATTCACAATCAGATATAGAAGATGACGACCCTTGGCGGGATCCCAGCCGAGGAAGACCACAAGACCCCCGGCAAGCGCCTTGCCGGGGATGACAGCAGGCGCCTCGGCAAGACCCTTGCCGGGGCCCCGGCAAGGCCCTTGCCGAGGACATCCGCAGGGCCACCATCAGGCCCACGCCGACTAAACCTCCACCGTCGTACGCATGCAGCTGCCAACCCAACCAGCTAGGCAGGCACCTGCGTTGCGGCATGCAGGTCTTCGTGAAGACCCACCACTACGCCACCTCAGCTGCCTGCCTACCTACATGGCATCACAGGCATTGCTGGCCAGGGCGCATGTCGACACAAGAAGGAGCGGCGATGGACGAGACAGATTTAACCCCCATCCCCGATAAAGCAAGGACACCTAGCGAGACACATTAAATGCGCCTTGTCATGTAATGCGAGGGATAACCTCGCATCACTGTACCCTTTCCACCTCCTGTGTGCCACTGTGGCGACCCCTTTTTCTATAAAAGGAGGCCCGAGGCGACCAGGAGAAGGATTCGGCTTTTTGGAGCTCCTAACGCCCCAGAGCTAGCTCAAGAATAGGAATATACATCCACCAAAGCAGGAGTAGGGTTTTAAGCATCCTCGCGGCCCGAACCTGGATAAACAAACTATGTACTATCTGTTTGATCCGCTCTTCTCACGACCCCGCGCCCGCTAACCGTAGTAGGGATTCTTGTGATCCCATAGGTGTCGTTCCCACCGACTGTCCCCAACTCCGAACAATATCATAAGTAATGTAACAGTATAAAGTATATAGCATACGCCCGTGATCACCTCCCGAAGTGATCACGGCCCAGTAGTATAACATGGCAGACGAACAAGAGTGTAGGGCCACTGATGGAATACTAGCATCCTATACTAAGCATTTAGGATTGCAGGTAAGGGTAACAACTGTAGCAACAATGACAGGCTATGCAGCAGAATAGGATTAACCGAAAGTAGTAACATGCTACACTACTCTAATGCAAGCAGTAGAGAGAAGAATAGGCGATATCTGGTGATCAAGGGGGGGGGGCTTGCCTGGTTGCTCTGGCAAGAAGGGTTCATTGTTGATGTAGTCAATCACAGGGGTACCGACATCGGTCCCGGGGTCTACCGGAAAGAAGTAACGGAGGGGAACACAATAAATAACAAAGCAATCAAAGCATCACAAAGCATAACATGGCAATACGTGGTGCTAGTGAAGGAAATATGCCCTAGAGGAAATAATAAAGTTATTATTTATTTCCTTATATCATGATAAATGTTTATTATTCATGCTAGAATTGTATTAACCGGAAACATAATACATGTGTGAATACATAGACAAACAGAGTGTCACTAGTATGCCTCTACTTGACTAGCTCGTTAATCGAAGATGGTTATGTTTCCTAACCATAAACAAAAGAGTTGTTATTTGATTAACGGGATCACATCATTAGGAGAATGTTGTGATTGACATGACCCATTCCATTAGCTTAGCACCCGATCGTTTAGTATGTTGCTATTGCTTTCTTCATGACTTATACATGTTCCTATGACTATGAGATTATGCAACTCCCGTTTGCCGGAGGAACACTTTGTGTGCTACCAAACATCACAACGTAACTGGGTGATTATAAAGGAGCTCTACAGGTGTCTCCAAAGGTACATGTTGGGTTGGCGTATTTCGAGATTAGGATTTGTCACTCCGACTATCGGAGAGGTATCTCTGGGCCCTCTCGGTAATGCACATCACATAAGCCTTGCAAGCATTGCAACTAATGAGTTAGTTGTGAGATGATGTATTACGGAACGAGTAAAGAGACTTGCCGGTAACGAGATTGAACTAGGTATTAAGATACCGATGATAGAATCTCGGGCAAGTAACATTCCGATGACAAAGGGAACAACGTATGTTGTTATGCGGTCTGACCGATAAAGATCTTCGTAGAATATGTAGGAGCCAATATGAGCATCCAGGTTCCGCTATTGGTTATTGACCAGAGATGTGTCTCGGTCATGTCTACATTGTTCTCGAACCCGTAGGGTCCGCACGCTTAAGGTTTCGATGACAGTTATATTATGAGTTTATGAGTTTTGATGTACCGAAGTTAGTTCGGAGTCCCAGATGTGATCACGGACATGACGAGGAGTCTCGAAATGGTCGAGACATAAAGATTGATATATTGGACGG
>NC_057797.1:342146287-342171710 GCF_018294505.1 Triticum aestivum | reverse complement strand
CATATGGGCCTTAGTGGAAAGAGAGAGGGGCAGCCAAAGGTGGGACGCACGCCTCCTCCCCCTGGTTTGAATTGGACTAGGAGAGGGGGGCGGCGCCCCCCTTTCCCTCTCCCTCCCCACTTCTTTCCCCCTCCTAGTAGGAGTCCTACTCCTACTAGGAGGAGGACTCCTCCTTGGCGCGCCTATAGGGCCGGCCGGCCTCCTCCCCTTGCTCCTTGATATACGGGGGCAGGGGGCACCCCTAGAGACACAAGTTGATCTTCGTGATCGTTCCTTAGCCGTGTGCGGTGCCCCCCTCCACCATATTCCACCTCGGTCATACTGTAGCGGTGCTTAGGCGAAGCCCTGCGACGGTAGAACATCAAGATCGTCACCACGCCGTCGTGCTGACGGAACTCCTCCCCGACGCTTTGCTGGATCGGAGCCCGGGGATCGTCATCGAGCTGAACGTGTGCCAAGAACTCGGAGGTGCCGGAGTAACGATGCTTGGATCGGTCGGATCGTGAAGACGTACGACTACATCAACCGCGTTGTCACCACGCTTCCGCTGTCGGTCTACAAGGGTACGTAGATCACACTCTCCCCTCTCGTTGCTATGCATCACCATGATCTTGTGTGTGCGTAGGAATTTTTTTGAAATTACTACGTTACCCAACAGCTAGAGGCGACCTAACGTAGTACTAGGTGATACCAGCAAAGGGGGGAAACATCCCAGAAAGTATCCCCGGTGTTTCGCGTTTTCGGACAGATGAACTGGAGGGGGAAAGTTGCGTGTTCGCTATGCTAGGGATGTGTGGTGGATGAACAGGATGCGTAGTCTGATTCGTCTCGTCGTTCTGAGCAACTTTCATGTACAAAGTATTTCCATCCGAGTTGCAGATTATTTTATATTAATTCCCAAAGTTTTAAATGATTTTCTAATTTTCTGGATTTTATTTAATTCAAAAATACATTAATACTAAACTGCTATGGGTACACATAAATGTACCCAGTAGTTTGTACCAGCGGCTGACAATGGGGTCCGGGGGGCCAGTCAGCAGTTGACCAGTCAACAGTTGACTGGTCAACTGGGCTCCGGGACCCACATGTCATAGGCACAATGCTAATTAAACAGTTTTAGTTAATCTAATGTCTAGGTGGAGTCCAGGGGGCTGAGTCGGCATGTACAGTCAGCGTTGACTTGGTTAAAGTTGACCAGTCAACAGGGTCAATGGTGCCCTTCTGTCAGTGTCACATGTGTTTTAACAAAATGTTTTAAACAGTCTAATTAGAGGTGGGGCCCTACTGTCATTGACACAACAAGCTAATTACACACCTGCTAGAACTAGCCTTCCTAGATATGAATTTCCTAAGGTACCGAAAGGTTATGTTTTGAGTGAAGAAACAACTAGAGATATTCTTGCTTGTAATGATAGAGATGATCTAGAGAAATTACTACAAAAGTATAAAGAAAAATCTCTGAATGCTAGAATCAAATGTGATCCTAAGTTTGCTACTTCACCTATCTTTATTGATGATATGGATTATGAATTCTCTGTTGACCCAGAGTTGATTACTTTGGTTGAATATGATCCTTTCCATGGTTATGAAATTGAAACTCTTGTGGCACATCTCACTAAGTTGAATGATATAGCCACCCTTTTTACTCATGATGAGAAAACTCGCTATTACTTTATTCTCAAATTATTTCCTTTCTCATTAAAGGGTGATGCTAAAGCTTGGTACAATACTCTTGCTCCTGGTTGTGTGCGCAGTCCCCAGGATATGATTTATTTCTTCTCTGAAAAATATTTTCCTGCTCATTAGAAACAAGTTGCCTTACAGGAAATATTTAACTTTGTGCAAACTAAAGAAGAGAGTCTCCCACAAGCTTGGGGGAGGCTTTGCCAGTTACTTAATGCTTTGCATGATCATCCTCTTAAGAAAAATGAAATACTCGATATCTTCTATAATGGACTAACCGATGCTTCTAGGGACTTCCTAGATAGTTGTGCTGGTTGTGTTTTCAGGGAACGAACTATTGCTCAAGCTGAAGAATTATTGAATAACATATTAAAAAATTATGATGATTGGACTCTTCCCGAACCACCGGCTAAACCCACTCCGAAGAAGAGGGGTATATTATATCTCAGTCCTGAAGATATGCAAGAGGCAAAGAAATATATGAAGGAAAAAGGTATTAAAGCCGAGGATGTTAAAAATTTACCTCCTATTGAAGAAATACATGGGCTTAATACACCACCGCTGCCTAAGGTGTTAGAGGTAAATTCTCTTATGAAGTTCAATGAAAATGATAATCCTCACAATATGCATCCTAGTCAATGCCTTTATGAGTTTGAAAACTATATTAGAAAACAAGATCACTTCAATGCAAAATGTTATGAAACAATTGAAATATAATTCTAATATGATTGCTCGCTTGAGTGACTTGTTATTTAGAATCTCAAATGATGTTAGAGGTGTTGGAAAACATGCTTCTATGGTTCAAACTAAATTAGAACAAGTTGCTAAATCTCAAAGAGAATTGCTTGATGAAATGAATCATAATATGCATGACTTTGCTGTTAGAGTTGCAACTAGAGGAGGTAAAATGACTCAGGAACCACTTTATCCTGAGGGACACCCTAAAAGAATTGAACAAGATTCACAAAGAGCTAACATTAGTGCACCTTGTCCTTCTGAAAAGAAAAAGAAGAAAAATGATAGGACTTTGCACACTTCTAGTGAACCTGAAATAGAGAAACCACCTGATAATGAAAATGAAACTTCTATCTCTGATGTTGAAACTCAATCTGGTAATGAACACTCACGCAGTGATAATGAAAAAGATAATGATGAGGTTCATGAATATTATCAACCAAGTACTAAAAAAGAACCAGATAATGATGTTGAGATAGAACCACCTGTTGATCTTGATAACCCACAACCTAAGAATAAAAGATATGATAAAAGAGACTTTGTGGCTAGGAAACACGGTAAAGAAAGAGAACCGTGGGTTCAAAAACCTATGCCTTTTCCACCCAAGTCAACTAAAAAGAAAGATGATGAAGAATTTGAATGCTTTGCTGAAATGATGAGGCCAGTCTTTTTGTGTACTCGCTTGACTAATATCTTGAAAATGCCTCCTTATGCAAAATATATGAAATACATCATCACTAATAAGAGAAAAATACCGGAAGCTGAAATCTCCACTATGCTTGCTAATTATACTTTCAAAGATGGAGTACCTAAAAAATTTGGAGATCCGGGTATACCAACTATACCTCGCTCTATCAAAAAGAATTATGTGAAAACTGCTTTGTGTGATTTAGGAGCTAGTGTTAGTGTTATGCCATTCTCTTTATATAAAAGACTTGACTTGAATAAACTCACACGTACTGAAATATCTTTGCAAATGGCTGACAAATCAACTGACATACCTATCAGTATCTGTGAGGATGTGCCCGTTGTTGTTGCTAATGTTACTATTTTGACTGACTTTGCTATACTTGAGATGCCCGAGGACGACAACATGTCGATTATCCTTGGTAGAACCTTCTTGAATACTGCAGGGCCTGTTATTGATTGCAATAAAAGCAAAGTCACTTTTCATATTAATGGTAATGAGCATACGATGCACTTTTCGAAGAAACAATTCCAAGTGAATGGTATTAATGTTATTGAAAAATCTCCGACAATCACTATTGGAAGTTTTCAAATACCTCTACCTACTGTCAAAAAGAAATATGAAATAATTATTGTTGGGGAAATGCATATCCCCATTCAGGTAACTTAGTGATTACGAAAGTTCTTGAGTTTCATGCTAATCCAAAGTGGTTGTTAATAAGACCTGACCAACCTTATTAATGGATCATTTTTGAACGGTATGAAGTTGATGAATTTAGTAAGCACTACCTTTTGTCCCTACTTTTTATTCTCTGTTTTTATTATTAAATGAAATAAAATGCTATGGTTTGTCTATTTTCTAAATTTTTTGTGCAATAAAAATGACCCAAAATTAAAAGTTCTTAGAATGCCGTGCAAATTTTATATGATTTTTCTGAATATTTAAGAATTTTTGGTGCAAATAATACCAGAGGGAGGTGCACCAGGTGGGCACAACCCACCTGGGTGTGCCAGGACCCAAAGGCGCGCCCTGGTGGGTTGTGGTCCCCATGTGGGCCCCCTCACTTATCTCTTCAGCCCACATCATCACTTACCTCCAGAAAAAAATCCCCATTGCTCTCTCTCCCATGTTCTTGAGCTCAAACCCGCAGATTTTGTTCTCTTTGCTCAAAGCTCCGTTTCCGAAACTGTTTTCAGGGATTGTTGCTTGGTATGTGACTCCACCATTTGTCCAATTAGTTTTTGTTTTAGTGGTTTATACTTTGAATGATAGAGGCTAAGGTGTCCCGATGTTTCGATGAGATGGTGGCTATCGTTTTCTGTGGGAGTCGACCTTGAAGATCCGACTACAAACGTGCGAGACGTCGCGCCTTAGCAATCGCTAAACCAACTTCCGAGGGTTATTGACCACGCCGGAGCACGATCAACCTGACCACGAGGGTCTGTTTCCTGCGAGCAAACAAAGAACAACCAAGAAACTGAGATTGCAATCGGGATATTGCGAATATAAGATGAAAGCTTTATTGATCAAGGTGGGGTTCTGTGACGTCTTGGTCTGGTCGTTGGACACAAACGAAGTACGCGAAGTTGCAGCTATGGCGAACTTTTAATCTAAACAAAACCCCAAAGTCTAAACGACGCCCTAAGGGCTGTATATATGGAGGAAGAGGGGGGAATTTCGTGGCCCTTGAGGGTGGGGTCCGAAACCAACCCTAACTCTTGTTTCCCCACACATACGGACTCTAAAAATAGCCTATACTTAAGTATTTCGAAATTACATGGGCCTGGCCCATTAATAAGGTGACGCAGCACCTAGAATAGCCTATGGACGAATATTATGAAGTGGCATCTTGTATATTTCGTCCAAGGCTTCATGCACTCCTTATGGCGGCTTCAAAGTCCTGAAATCATCACTTGTAACTCCGTTCTTGATCCCCTTGCGCATGCCATCAACTCCATGCGTGTTCTTGCTCCAATGTTCATCCTTCTCCAAGCTAGGCCCTTCATTTGTAAGCAAAACAAATGTATCCAATTTAGGCAGCATCATAATCTCATGAACATTAGAATCATTACCAAGAAACGAAAGTACCTGGTAATTTAATTGGCGTGCGCGAGCTCTAGTAATTGGTCGAGTATATGTAACAGTAGGGGATGTGGGTGTAACAATGGTATTGATGTCCTCATCATCCTCCCCTTCTTGAAATGAAGTCGTCCTCGACAGAAGCGCATCTTCCTCACCCAAATAAGGCTTCAAATCTGCAATGTTAAAAGTGGGACTAACCCCAAAATCTATAGGTAGCTCAAGTTTATATGCATTATCATTTATTTTCTCTAACACCTTAAAAGGACCATCAGCACGTGGCATTAGCTTTGATTTGCGCAGATTAGGAAATCTATCTTTACACAAATGTAGCCAAACAAGATCTCCAGGCGCAAACACAACATGTTTTCTACCCTTATCTCCAGCAAGTTTATATTTAGCATTCATACGCTCAATGTTTTCCTTAGTTAACTCATGCATTTTTAAAATCAATTCGGAACGTTCTTTAGCATCAAAATTAACCTTCTCTGAAGATGGAAGAGGCAACAAATCAATAGGTGCACGGGGTAGGAAACCATACACAATTTCAAAAGGGCACATCTTAGTAGTAGAATGCAATGAACGATTATAAGCAAATTCAATATGAGGCAAGCATTCTTCCCACATTTTCTTGTTATTCTTCAAAACAGCCCTAAGCATAGTAGACAATGTTCTATTGACTACTTCAGTTTGTCCATCAGTTTGGGGGTGACAAGTAGTACTAAAAAGCAGCTTAGTCCCCAACTTAGCCCATAAACATCTCCAAAAGTGGCTAAGAAATTTAGTATCACGATCTGAAACAATAGTATTTGGCACACCATGTAAGCGAATAATTTCACGAAAGAACAAATCAGCAACATTAACAGCATCATCGCTTTTATGACATGGTATAAAGTGTGCCATTTTCGAGAACCTATCCACGACAACAAATATGCTATCCCTCCCCTTCTTTGTTTGAGGTAAACCTAAAACAAAGTCCATAGATATATCCTCCCAAGGAACACTAGGTACAGGCAAAGGCATATATAAACCATGAGGATTGAGTCGTGACTTAGCTCTTTGACATGTAGTGCAGCGAGCAACAAAACGCTCAACATCCCGTCTCATCTTTGGCCAAAAGAAATGTGTAGCAAGTATATCCTCCGTCTTCTTGACGCCAAAGTGTCCCATTAATCCTCCTCCATGCGCCTCCTGCAACAACAAAAGACGAACGGAGCTAGCTGGAATGCATAGCTTGTTAGCACGAAACACAAATCCATCGTTAAGAACGAACTTGTTCCAAGTTCTCCCTTCCTTACAATTCTGCAATACATCTTTAAATTCAGCATCATGAACATATTGATCTTTGATGGTCTCCAAACCAAATATTTTAAAGTCAAGTTGTGAAAGCATAGTATAACGATGAGACAAGGCATCAGCAATAATGTTTTCTTTACCCTTCTTGTGTTTAATGACATAAGGTAAAGTCTCAATGAATTCAACCCATTTAGCATGTCTACGGTTCAGTTTTGCTTGACTTTTAATGTGTTTCAAAGATTCATGATCAGAATGTATAACAAATTCCTTGGGCCATAAATAATGTTGCCATGTTTCTAAGGTCCGAACAAGAGCATATAATTCTTTATCATAAGTAGAATAGTTCAGACTAGGCTCACTCAATTTTTCAGAAAAGTATGCAACAGGTTTTCCATCTTGTAATAACACACCTCCTAATCCAATTCCACTAGCATCACATTCAAGCTCAAAAGTTTTATTGAAATTAGGAAGTTGGAGTAAAGGAGCATGTGTCAACTTATCTTTCAATACCGTGAAGGCTTCTTCTTGTGCGGTACCCCAAACAAAAGGCACATCCTTATTTGTAAGCTCGTTGAGAGGTGCAGCAATGGTGCTGAAATCTCTCACAAAACGCCTATAGAAACCAGCGAGGCCAAGGAAACTCCTAACTTATGTGACCGTTTTGGGCTGCGGCCAACTCTCAATAGCTTCAATCTTGGCTTTATCAACTTCAATTCCCTGTGGAGTAACAACATAGCCAAGAAAAGATACTCGGTCGGTGCAAAAGGTGCACTTTCCAAGGTTTCCAAACAAACGTGCATCACGTAGAGCAATAAAAACAGCACATAAATGTTCCAAATGTTCCTCAAAAGATTTGCTATAAATCAATATGTCATCAAAGTAAACTACCACAAATCGTCCAATGAAAGCACGTAAAACTTCGTTCATTAACCTCATGAAAGTACTAGGTGCATTAGTTAACCCAAAAGGCATGACTAACCACTCACATAATCCAAACTTAGTTTTAAATGTTGTTTTCCATTCATCACCCAATTTCATAAGAATTTGATGGTATCCACTACGCAAATCAACTTTGGAGAATATTGTAGAGCCACTCAATTCATCAAGCATATCATCTAGCCTAGGAATAGGATGACGATAACGAATAGTAATATTATTAATGCCTCTACAATCGACGCACATACGCGACGTACCATCCTTTTTTGGCACTAAAATGATAGGAACAACACAAGGACTAAGGGATTCGCGTATATAACCTTTGTCGAGCAGTTCTTGTACTTGACGCATAATCTCCTTCGTCTCCTCTGGATTGGTACGGTATGGTGCACGGTTGGGTAGCGAAGCACCGGGAATTAAGTCAATTTGATGCTCAATCCCTCGAATAGGTGGTAATCCCGGTGGCATGTCTTGTGGAAAGACGTCAGCGAACTCCTGCAAAATGTTAGTGACAGCAGGGGGCAAAGAGGAAGGCACGTCCTCGATTGAAAATAATGCCTCTTTGCACACAAAAGCATAGCAAACAGATTTGCTAAAATCTAGCTCATCAATATCAGATTTGGTGGCAAGTAAACATGCACTTTTCAATTTAATTTCAGAAACAACAGTAGATGGTTTATTATTAGGCTTCATTTGGTGATCAAATTCTTTTGCCACAATCTGATTTTCACTCTTATTTGTCTCCTGTTTTGCTTTATTAGCTCTATTAATATCATCTTCCAAAATGGAATCAGGAGTCATAGGAAGCAAAGTAATATTTTTATCGTTATGAACAAGAGTATACTGATTGTTTCTACCATGGTGTACATAATTTTTATCAAATTGCCATGGTCTACCAAGTAATAAGGAACATGCTTGCATAGGTACCACATCACAATCAACATAATCAGCATATGTAGAGATACTAAAATGCACACGAACAGTACGTGTTACCTTAACCTTGCCGCTGTTGTTGAACCATTGGATGTAGTAAGGATGTGGATGTGGTCTTGTGGTGAGAGATAGCTTCTCCACCATCTCCATGCTAGCCAAGTTATTGCAGCTCCCTCCATCTATGATCACGCGAACAGCACGTTCCTTCACAACTCCCTTTGTATGGAACAAATTATGCCTCTAATTTTGCTCAGCTTGTGTAACCTGCACACTCAAAACACGTTGAGCAACTAAACATTCATACCTGTCACCATCTTCAGGAGCCATGTATTGCGTCTCATGATCAGAATCATCTCCACCGTGTTCTTCACATGTAATAAGAGCCAAAGTCTCCTCATTATAGTCACTAGCGGACTCATACCCACCATCCTCAGTAACAATCATCACACGCTTAGATGGGCATTCTCTCGCATAATGACCTCCACCCTTGCAACATCGACAAATAATATCATGTGTTTACCCTGTTGATGCCATGGATGAAGAAGAGCTCTTTGCAGGCCCAGAAGGTGTGCTCTTGGCAGATAGTAGTGATTGTGCCTGCTTTATTGTATCACGGTTGGAGGTGGCAGCCGACGGAGGCGCCGGTGTAGCAGAACGTGTGGAAGTAGATGATGCACGTGGTGTCCATGATGAAGGTCGACCTGCAGAAAAGTTAGTCCGCGCCAATGCCTGTCGATCCTGCACTTCACGTTCAGCTTTACAAGCAAGATGGAATAAACGAGTGATATTAGTATACTCCTTATACTCTAGAATCGTCTGAATCTCTCTATTTAATCCACCCATAAAACGTGCAAGCATAGCTTCATTCTCCTCAACAATACCACATCTAATCATGCCAGTTTGTAATTCCTGATAATATTCTTCTACAAAAAAATTTCCCTGTCTTAAGCGCTGCAATTTTTGAAGTAATTCACGTTGATAATATGGTGGAACCCAACGAGTACGCATAGCAGTTTTCAAAGCAGCCCAAGTAGCCGGAATAGGATATAATCTACAATGCTCAGACCACCAAACACATGCAAAACTAGTGAATGCACAAACAGCAGCAGGAACACGTCTCTCCTCGGGATATTGTAAACATGTAAATCGTTGTTCGGTTTCTAACTCCCAAGTAAGATATATATCAGGAACATATCTACCCTCAAATGGTGGAATATTCAATTTTAGTTTAGGGAGATGGTCATGATCTCGTACCTGAGGGTGAGCCCTACCATTGCCATTATTTGCATGTGGACGACCTGGTGGTTGCTGTGCTGGTGGTGGCACGTAGTTCTGATTTTGATCAACCTCATCCTCATAATCTCCCACATAATCATCCTCCTCCACATCAGCAGTAGGAGCCACAGAAGTATCAACAGCAGCACCAGCAGTTTGGCCCGACTGAAGAGGGACACGGCTCGCTCGGCGGAGGGCTGTTTCTCGACGTGGAGGTAGCCGATGTTGTTGCTGTTGTTGCAGAGGTGCGGCAGGAGCAGTCGGTGGTGGTGGTGGAAAACGCGAAAGCAATTCAGCAAACTTGTTATCGAGCTTTGTTTCAAACGTCTTCTCCATGCCATCTATCTTCTCCATGGCCTCTTCAAATCTGTTTATCACATCGTGCACCTGTCCACTCATCATTTGCTGAAACGTATCATGAAGCTCCTTGTTCGTCAAGTTCTCTCAGTCAGTCTCGTCGGCTTGTGATCCTGGCATGGTTAGCAGCAATAGAAACACACAAGAATATGATCCTACAGACTACTAACAAGTGGTGGTGGTGGCGGGTGTCACAAATCCGTCAAGAAAATCTCAAATTCTTACCAGTTCTTACCCAGCAGCAGGCGGTGATCGGCAACCGTTGTAGTCAAAACCCTCAAAAGCTTGGATAGAGTGATTGCCAGGGAGAGTCAAACGCACGACGTAGATGTTTGTGGAGCTGGGAAGGCTTATAGTATGGTAGCAAAAAGGGTCAGCAATAATCAATTCAGAGATGCAAAGTTGAATAAACGCTCAACGACGGTACTGTGCTGGTCCTAGGCTAGACCGTGCTAGAGACGCGAGCCTAGAACACTAACAAAATCACGGCGCTGCACGTAAATAAGGGAAAAGCATACTCTGGAACTCTTTTTTTTCGCTCTTTTTTTTGCGCTCCTTTTTTTTGCGCTCCTCTTTTTTTTTGCAAAAAATCACTATAATGGCGAGTGTCTCAAAACTCTTCCCTCGTCAAACTGATAGGATGGGCACGGAATTTTTTTTTCACATTTTTTTTCCGAAATCAGGGCAGCGACGACGAAAAAGTGCGATAAAAAATCACTATGATGGCACGTGGCTCAAAAGACTCAGAAAAGCCTAAAAATAGGATAGGGAAAAAATTTGCCCGTGAAAATTTTGGCCTAAAAACTGCCCGGGGGTCTCCAGACTCTTTTTTTCCCCGAGACCTACGCATGCAAGGAAACACGAATCAAAATTTAGATTGATCTCAAGAACAAACCTAATATGAGAAGAACTCGGATTGGTGGTGGATATATGGTTGTGGTATATGGCAGCGGTGGTGGTATATGCTAGTGGTGGTGGTATATGGATACAGATTGGTGGTGGTATATGGATACGGATTGGTGGTGGTATATGGATATGGATTCAGAGCGGCGGCGGATAAGCAAAAGTGGTAGATGGGCGATGATGATGGTGCGGCGGCGGCGTGACAACTTATGACCAGAACTCGAAACTCTAAAAGACTAGACTCTAAGACCAGCAACTTGACACGACGATGCAACCGCAAATTCAACAAAGCAAAAACCCTAAAAAGATTATGCAAAGGCTCAGATTGGTTCGGATATGATGAACTAACCCTAATTTTTTTTCTGGCTTTTTCGTGGACTGTAGGTATGAAGAACAGACTCGATCTAATCTACGAAAATTTGTAAAATCTCACCGAGCAACCTGAAAATCTAATCCCACTTGATAGAGGCTAAGGTTTCCCGATGTTTCGATGAGATGGTGGCTATCGTTTTCTGTGGGAGTCGACCTTGACGATCCGACTATGAACGTGCGAGACGTCGCGCCTTAGCAATCGCTAAACCAACTTCCGAGGGTTATTGACCACGCCGGAGCACGATCAACCTGACCACGAGGGTCTGTTTCCTGCGAGCAAACGAAGAACAAGCAAGAAACTAAGATTGCAATCGGGATATTGCGAATATAAGATGAAAGCTTTATTGATCAAGGTGGGGTTCTATGACGTCTTGGTCTGGTCGTTGGACACAAACGAAGTACGCGAAGTTGCAGCTATGGCGAACTTTTAATCTAAACAAAACCCAAAGTCTAAACGACGCCCTAAGGGCTGTATATATGGAGGAAGAGGGGGGAATTTCGTGGCCCTTGAGGGTGGGGTCCGAAACCAACCCTAACTCTTGTTTCCCCACACATACGGACTCTAAAAATAGCCTATACTTAAGTATTTCGAAATTACATGGGCCTGGCCCATTAATAAGGTGACGCAGCACCTAGAATAGCCTATGGACGAATATTATGAAGTGGCATCTTGTATATTTCGTCCAAGGCTTCATGCACTCCTTATGGCGGCTTCAAAGTCCTGAAATCATCACTTGTAACTCCATTCTTGATCCCCTTGCGCATGCCATCAACTCCATGCGTGTTCTTGCTCCAATGTTCATCCTTCTCCAAGCTAGGCCCTTCATTTGTAAGCAAAACAAATGTATCCAATTTAGGCAGCATCATAATCTCATGAACATTAGAATCATTACCAAGAAACGAAAGTACTTGGTAATTTAATTGGCGTGCACGAGCTCTAGTAATTGGTCCAGTATATGTAACAGTAGGGGCTGTGGGTGTAACAATGGTATTGATGTCCTCATCATTGAATATTTTGTTACTCTTGGTGCTGCTGTAGATGTGCTTGCATGTTCAATACTTAGTGTTCTAAGTAGTTTGAATGCTTGCTATGGCCTCTATGTATCCCTATGAGCAGTTGCTATCAATTTTGTGAAGTTTTGTTGAGAAAATTTTGTGAGCTAAAAATTCAGATTTTTGTTCATAGGAAAAATTATACGCGGACATGAATATTTTCAGGAAGTTTGGCTCAAATAAGAACCCCAAGGGTGTTATTGGGGAGTCTTCTGACAATGATCTCCACCCTCGGAGGTTGGCTGAGGTACGGCCGTGCGAATGGCTGCACATCCCGTTCCTGCAAGAAGCTGGAATTCATGAGGAGTTCATGCAATTCATTGCCAATGCCGGTCTCACCGACTTCATCACAGATGAGTGTGATCAGCACCAAATCGTCATGAATATCTTTGTTCAAAGCTTTACTTTCTTGCCTAGATGATAGAGGCGAGGGTGTCCCGATCTTTCGATGAGATGATAACTATCGATTTGGTGGAGACGACTTTGACGATCCGACTACAAACGTGCACGATGTTGCGCCTTAGCAATCGCTAAACCAATCTCCTGAGATTACTGACGATGCCGGAAGCACGGTCAGCCTGACCACGAAGGTCTATTCCTGCAAGCAATCGAAGAACGAGCAAGAATATGATAAAGCAATCTGAATATTGCAAATATATATGAGGTATTGATAATGGTGGGGATCCGGAAGCGGTCTTGGTCTGGTCGTTGGACACAAACGAAGTACACGAAGTTGCAATGGCTAACTTTTAACTAAACAAATCCCAAGGAAAAAGCTACTAGATGGATCTACTTATATAGGAGCAAGGGGTGGAGGCCAAGGAGGTGGGAGTACGTCCTAAGGCAGCCTAAAACTAACCCTAGGTCGTACAAGGCTCATGGGCCCAAGTGGAGGTGATGCAACACCTTTGGGCTTGTAGTTTGACTCGGATTCTGCTGCAATGTCAGATTGTTTCGTCTGTAACTCAACGCTCTGGACGAATTTGAAGGTGAATCCAATTGGGATGGAAAGAGAACGAAATCTAGTTTCCAACAAAAAACGAATCACCCAATTCAGAGTCCGTATGAAAAAGTTGTTGGCATTTTGAGTCAGGTATGTCTGTGCAGTCCGAATCTGAATCCAGAACGTGAGAGACTTGGACTCTATCTTCTCTTGGCCCAAAAGTGACGTGAGAGGACTTTTTGAACACAACCTAAACATCTCCTTTTTCCTTATCTTTATATGTGGATTGTACAAATGTCCCATACACCTGCAATTAGACAAAACACAAAAGTGTGTGAAGTATTTTTGTTCTGGATAACATAAATAGACTATTGAATAGTTTGCATTAGAAATCACCTGAAAAATATGCATGTATGCAATATTTTTGGTCGTATCCAAGGTAGTCATGTCCTCATCATCCTCCCCTTTTTGAAAACAAAGCCGTCCTCGGCATTGCTTAATCTGAAATGTGGCTAACAAAAGAGACAAGGTGTACATGTTGTATATGTATATGTCATCCATTTTAACTTCCCTTGATTTTTGCACATATGTCACATGTATACATGAGTAACTTTCATTGTTCATAAAATCTGAAGCCAAAAAATTATCACAAGAAGTAGAAGGCATGAAAATATTGCAACTCAGTTTGCACATATAAGTGAAGCTCTTATTCACTTCAAAAGATTGGCAATGTTCATCATTAAACAATCCTAACTTCGATGAATAAACCTTACTTGCATCAAATATACATGCTACAACATGCTTAAATAAGCAAACATGCAATAAGACATTGGACACAGAATCATCATCAAGATTAGAGGTCATATCAAAATGATTAAACATTGGTTCTTTTGCATCAACAGTTAATTCAATGGGTGCACTCAAAATTGTTGATATTTTAGTTGTTTGATCACATGACGCATTCATGATAGTAACAAGAGTCTCTAAAATAGGTGGTGTGCTCAAATCAACAGGTAACTCAACACATGATGCATTCAAGTTAACTAGGCATGCTTCATTCTCATGTGAAGTTATATCATCAAGACCTTTACTGTTACCTCGCAGAGATGTAGCTGATGTAGGTACGGACGTTGACAATGTACCATACTCTTGAGATGATATCGCGCTCACAATCCGAGGTGGGGCTGCTCTAGTAGGTGCAATAGTGGAGTAACCAACCGGCGGTGGTGAGCATGAACTGGAATAGTAGTTGTTGTAGTCACCCAATGCATCCTCCTGTATTTGTCTCTCAAAGGTACAAGCACGGACATACATACCAGTAATGCAACGAGGAATATACTGAAATCTTGCCTGAATATCATGGTTCAAACCACCAAAAAATCTATTCATTGTATCATCCTCAGATTCTTCTATGTCACAATGATGCATATAAGATTTGAACTCTTGGTAGTAAGCATGAACATTGTTACTGCCTTGTTTTAATTGCTCCAATTTGCGACGCAATTCACGACGATAGTAAGGAGGAAAAAATTGTTATCTCATTACAGCTTTCAAAACTTTCCAAGTTGTGGGTTGGTTATCAATGTTTTTCTTACAATGTACACTCCACCAAACAGAAGAAAAACCAGTAAATGCTCTAATGGTAGCTTGTACTCTCTCAAGTTCAGAAAAATCATGGTGACTAAAAACTTGTTCTACTTCAAGCTCCCAAGCTAGATAAATAGCAGGATTAAATCTACCCTCAAATGATGGTAAAGAGATAACCTGACCATATGCTTGTGTGTGTTGTCCCAACTCTCGTGATGGTGAAGATGTGTCCGTCATCCAAGAACTTCTATCTCTGGAACTTGTCATGATTAGTAGAAACAAGAACCAAAATTCGAGAATAATGTTCCTATGAACTACTAGGATGTGGTTGTAAAGTGCTCACAGTAAAGCAAATATCAATATCTTACAAGTTCTTACCATGCGGCAGGTGGTGACAGGCAACCAGCGGTGTCAAATAACTCCGAAGATTGTGTAAAACGATTGCCAGGGGAACGTACGTATACACGGTGTAGAAATATGTGGAGCTGGGTTAGCTATATATGGTAGCAAAAGATTAGCAATAATCAATTCAGAGATGCAATGTTAAATAAACGCTCAACAACGGTACTGTGCTGGTCCTAGGCTAGACCAAACTAGAGACGCGAGCCTAGAACACTAATGAGGTCACGTCGTAGCACAACTGGCATCAATAAAGGATATGAAGTAGCTCTAGACAGCAAGATATAAGTGAAGATCACAATAGCAGTAGACCTATTTAGAAGCTGATGTTGAGGTGCCAAATACTGAACTAGCTTCTGCAACTATTTAGATGCGGCTCGTCGCTAGCTTTCATTTGAGTACTCGCGGAGCCAAAACAGACTTCATATGAGGAAGTTATGCCTGTTTTACTGAACAGTGCACAAAACAGATTCCAATCCGAATTCAACTACGAGATTGAGTCTAGATAGATCCGAATTTTGTTTTTTTTTTCTCCTCTCTTTTTTTTCTCACACTTTTTTTTCTTTTCCTTTCTTTTTTTCTCTGACTTTTTTTTTACTTTTTTTTCTCTCGTTTTTTTTCTCTATCTTTTTTTCTCTCTCCCTCTTTCCAAAACAAACTAGATAAGATGTAGATTGGATCAAGGGAAGATGGGAACGATCTCAACTATGATTATCACAATGAACGGTGGGTAGCACGTGGAGGAAATTGATGGATGGGTGCTGGACAGCGGAAGGGATAACGATGCAGCGGCGACGTGACTAATGTGAACAGAACTCGAAACTCTAAACGACCTAGACACTAAGACCAACAACTCGACACGACGATGCAACCGATAATTCAACTATGCAAGCAATGAAAAGAAAATTGCAAAGGCTCAGACTGGCTTGGACAAAGGATGAATAGATCTAACTCTTTTTTGTGGATTTTTCTTGGACAATAGGTAAGAAAATAAATCTAATCTAGGAAAACTGGAAATTCTCACCGAGCAACCTGAAAACTGATACCACTTGACAGAGGCGAGGGTGTCCCGATCTTTCGATGAGATGATAACTATCGATTTGGTGGAGACGACTTTGACGATCCGACTACAAACGTGCACGACGTTGCGCCTTAGCAATCGCTAAACCAATCTCCTGAGGTTACTGACGATGCCGGAAGCACGGTCAGCCTGACCACGAAGGTCTATTCCTGCAAGCAATCGAAGAACGAGCAAGAATATGATAAAGCAATCTGAATATTGCAAATATATATGAGGTATTGATAATGGTGGGGATCCGGAAGCGGTCTTGGTCTGGTCGTTGGACACAAACAAAGTACACAAAGTTGCAATGGCTAACTTTTAACTAAACAAATCCCAAGGAAAAAGCTACTAGATGGATCTACTTATATAGGAGCAAGGGGTGGCGGCCAAGAAGGTGGGAGGACGTCCCAAGGCAGCCTAAACTAACCCTAGGTCGTACAAGACTCATGGGCCCAAGTGGAGGTGATGCAACACCTTTGGGCTTGTAGTTTGACTCGGATTCTGCTGCAATGTCAGATTGTTTCGTTTGTAACTCAACGCTCCGGACGAATTTGAAGGTGAATCCAATTGGGATGGAAAGATCACGAAATCTAGTTTCCAACAAAAAAAGAATCACCCAATTCGGAGTCCGTATGAAAAAGTTGTTGGCATTTTGAGTCAGGTATGTCTGTGCAGTCCGAATCCAAATCCAGAACGTGAGAGACTTGGACTCTATCTTCTCTTGGCCCAAAAGTGACGTGAGAGGACTTTTTGAACACAACCTAAACATCTCCTTTTTCCTTATCTTCATATGTGGATTGTACAAATGTCCCATACACCTGCAATTAGACAAAACACAAAAGTGTGTGAAGTATTTTTGTTCTGGATAACATAAATAGACTATTGAATAGTTTGCATTAGAAATCACCTGACAAATATGCATGTATGCAATATTTTTGGTCGTATCCAAGGTAGTCATGTCCTCATCACTAGATATAATCCTCCTGAAGTGAGCTTTGATTTATATGCTGAAAACCATCAGATACCGCTTACTGAATTTTGTGACATATGCATGATCCCATCTGATGGGAGCTTGGCTGAGCCTAGGTCGGTCGAGTTTGAGGATTTTTGTCGCACTTTCACAGTGGGTGATGAGAGAAGAGTGCCGACTATCACTGCCACTGGCTTACATTTTCATGTTGTTCGTTACTTTGCACTTTTTATTACCAAATTCTTGCTTGCTAGGGAAAAGGTGGTTGCACTTAGTTCACCGGACCTTGTTGTTTTACGTCGTGCACTTGAGGGCGACAACACGTATAGCTATCGTGGCTCGTCGCCTGCACCTTAATAAATTTTAAGTTAAAATACATGGTGGGATTTTTGCTACTCGTTTGGCGGCTCACTTCGAGGTTGAGATACGCCCCCATGATTTCCTGGAGCTCATGTCCACATATTATTCTACCTGTCGGTGCTCACATTTTTTCATTGGAGCATCCATGCTTAGATTTGTTTTCTTGCTTTCTTCTTGTGTGTTTGAAAAACTCTAGAAAAAACAAAAAAATTAGTTGTAGTAATTTACTTTCTATGCATGCTTAGTAGAATTAAAAAGAAAACCCAAAAAGATTTCCTTGTTCTTCTTTTGGTTGTTGGGAGCTTTTCCGTGAAAATAGTTTTTCTCGTTTTTGCTTTTTATTTGATTGTTAAAGAAAACCAAAAACTCCAAAAATATTTCAGTGTGTTTCTCTGAATTTATTTTCGTTTATTCGAGTTGTACTGAGGAGAAGACAACGATGAAAATGTTGAGTGGCTCTCATATGAATAACTGTTGAACTAATAAAGAGCCCATTTTACCTTGTCTTCTCCCGTTGAATAAAATGTTGCAGATTCCAGCTTAGTCCACGACACTCTTGCACTATTATTATTTTCATATCATTCGGTCATGCAAGTGAAAGGCAATAATTATGATATTCGATGAACTGGCCATGGCAAAGAGAAACTGGTATGAACTCAACTTGTTCTGTTTGTGTAAATATGTTTAACCTATTATACAGGCTTCAACCCATTATGATTAAACATGTTTGCAATGACAATTAGAGATTATAGTTTCCGATGCCATGCATAAGTAGTTAGGAGTTAACAATGATTTATCTTGGATATCAACATTGCGTTAAAATGATTGTGATGTAGTATGATGATATGGTATCCTCCTCCGAATGTTCGAGCGGCTTGACTTGGTACATGTTCATGCATGTAGTTGAATCAAACCCAATATAGCCTCTATAATATTTATTTTCATGGTGCTCATATCCTACTCATGTCAGTGTCCAATGTTACTTATGCATAATGCATGGTTATGATCGTTGTTGCTCTCTAGCTGGCCGCTTCTCAATCTTAATTGCTAGCCTTCGCCTGTACTAAGTGGGAATTCTGCTTGTACGTCAAAAACCTTGAACCCAAAGTTATTCCAGATGAGTCCACTATACCTACCTATATACGGTATTACCCTGCCGTCCTAAGTAAATTTGCATGTGCCACCTCTAAAAACTTCTAAAAAATTATCCATTTTGTGTGCCCGGATCGTTCATGGAACGATAGGAGGTGGTCGATATCTTCCATGCTAAGCGGGTTATCCTCAGATCGAGTGTTTATTCACTCGCCATCGCACGAGGAAATGGGCGGTAATAGGGATTCCCAGTCCCAAACTCAAAAATGCAAATAATTAAACAAAACTCCCCCGGGACTGATGTTGGTATGGACGACACCCGTTGTTTCGGACAAGTCGTGGAGTGTGATTGATGGTGGAGGGGGAGTAAACCTTTACTTTTATCGCTTGGGAACCGCCACTAGCTTGCTTAGCATGGAAGATGTTGATAACTGATGGTCGTGAAGTGAATAAGAAGGGTGCATGTCTCAAAATATCATTTATTTCTGTTTTAAAAATTGAGCTCTAGCACCTCTGCAAATCACTGCTTCCCTCTGCGAAGGGACTATCTATTTACTTTTATGTTGTGTCACCACCTTCTAAAAACAAGCACCGGAAACTGAGTAGAGCACAACTATCATGATTTATGCATTGTGTTTAGTGCATCATGACTGGATCTTTTCTACCATGAATTACAATGTTTAGTCGCTGTTTGAACTTTGAAGGTGCTCTGCATTTATGTTTGGCGGTCTCAGAAAGGGCTAGCGAGATACCACTATTGTCATATTATATCATGGTTGTTTTGACAACATGTTGCTATTTGAGATCTCTTATTATCACTCGCTAGCTGATTATGTCATTGATACGAGTCATTATAATTTTTAAGAGTTATTGATGACATGGTTAGTTATAAGGTTGGCTTAAAACCTGGGTGTTGTTTAAGCTTATTTATGCGAACGAGAGCAAAAGAGTTCGTAATAGTTTTTCTTTCTCACTTTCAGTTTATCAACTGAATTGCTTGAGGACAAGCAAAGGTTTAAGCTTGGGGGAGTTGATACATCTCCAACGTATCTACTTTTTCTCACGCTTTTCCTCTTGTTTTGGACTCTAATTTGCATGATTTGAATGAAACTAACCCCGGACAGATGTTGTTTTCAGCAGAACTGCCATGGTGTTGTTTTTGTGCAGAAATGAAAGTTCTTGGAATGGAATGAAACTTTGCGAGGATCTTTTTATATTAGTAATAAGAATTTCTGGAGCAAGATCCACCAGAGAGGGGACCCTGGGTGGGCAAAACCCACCAGGGCGCGCCCCCTCTCCTAGCGCGCCCAGGTGTGGGTTTTACCCACCTGGTGGCCCCGCTGAGGACCCCCCCTGATACTATAAAATCACATATTTCTAGAAAAAAATTAGGGAGAAAGAATTATCACGATCCACGAGATGGAGCCGCCGCCAGGCCCAATTCTTCCTTGGGAGGGCAGATCTGGAGTCCGTTTGGGCTCCGGAGAGGGGGATCTTCGTTCTTCGTCATCACCAACTCTTCTCCATCGCCAATTCCATGATGCTCCCCACCGGGAGTGAGTAATTCCTTCGTAGGCTCGCCGGTCGGTGAGGAGTTGGATGAGATTCATCATGTAATCAAGTTAGTTTTGTTAGAGCCCGATCCCTAGTATCCACTATGTTCTTAGATTGATGTTGTTATGACTTTGCTATGCTTAATGCTTGTCACTTTGGGCCCGGGTGCCATGAAATCAGATCTGAACCGTTTATGAATTCATCATTATATCCATGTTTTAGATCCAATCTTGCAAGTTATATTCACCTACTACGGTTATGATCCGACAACCCCGTAGTGACAACAACCGGGCTCACTCTCGGTGATGACCGTAGTTTGAGGAGTTCATGTATTCACTATGTGTTAATGCTTTGTTCCCATTCTGTATTAAAACGAGGCCTCACTGGTACGCGTCAGTCCTAAACAAACGGTTTTTCACCCCTTTCCGCAATGACATTTGGAACTGTCGCCAAGTGAGTGTGGGTGATAGGGGGGTCCTTCCCCCACGACCCAGAAACCGTCAGGGATAGGGCCCCTATAGTACTCCTACTCGTTTCTTCTCGCATTGCCATCGCAGTCGGTATTCTGTGGTGCTACGCTTATAATTCGCGGCCCATCACAAACGGTTCACTATTATAGTACGTGTATGATGCGTGGCCCATCACAAATGGTTCACCATTAATAAGATTAGCTAATCGTCGTACGAGTGTCAGACAGGATTACGAAACGTCGGACCGTCGTAACATCGTCATACACGACAACTATCGCACACGCTATTCTGTGGTGCAATGCTTACGATGCATACTTCATCAGAAACAGTTCATGGTTGCAAATCGTGTACGATAAGGCAACTAACACAAACATTTAGTTTGCCCGAACCATTTGTGATATTGTCTGACATCGCACACGCTTTGCAAACGGCAACTGTGTGCATGCTTGCACATGTTTCCTCTCCGTGAATCATCTCGGATTATGGTGCATATCGCAAACGTTTGTGTTTTACCAACCGTGTGTGCCGTAACAACCTGGAGAGCGTAATTTCACCATAATTTAATTCCTACTTTTCCAAATTGTTCCGGATTTGGATTTGAATTTGAATTTTAATGTATGCTACAGCTTTATTCATATCCATCAGGTTCAAACAAACAATGCATTATTCGATTCATAGGTACACATGTTCAAGAATTACATAAGAACCAAATAAAGAATGATGAACCATAGTTGTATACTTGTACTATTAAAGACGGTAAACAAAGAGGCGAAATATATTCTGGTTGCTGAACAAGGTGAAGCGGAATGCACATATTGTGCCCTCCTCCTTGCAGAAGGCACGCACGACTCTAGTCCAACCCCTTGTGATGGCCGACCGCCCATCCTTCACGGTCTTCATGAAAACATCTAGATAATCATCATGTTCTAGTAGAAAAACTTTAACCTTTGCATGCCCACCAATCATGTAGTTTGAGAGGTAATCTTGAGTAAACTGCTTTGGCAACCACTGCAGAGGAAAAAGATTCAAACATTGTCATCTAACACAACTCATTATGGGCAGTAAAAAGAAGGCTGCAGAGTTCTTACTTACCATCCCACAGTTCGTTGTTGTCTTGGATAAAGTGTAAACAAATAGTTTAATTGCCATCTTTGGACCCATTTTACTAACAATCTTTATCAGCTTCCTCACTTGATGCTAGTTCATCGATATCTCATTGCCCCATACGCAGAAAGGGTCGAAATGCGGATCTTTACCAATGACATATGTACCTAAAAGCACCAAGTTAATATTAGAAGCTAAACAGTAATTGCACAATGATGTAGTACAACACTCTTTTATAATATGTCTATATACATCCGTATGTGGTAGTCCATTTGAAATCTCTAAAAAGACAAATATTTAGGAACGAAGGGAGTATCTTGTAACATACAATATACTCACATATTAGATGAATTAACATCTTATATTATGGGCCGGATGGAGTTTAGTTCATTCTTTTGAATTATCGGCTGATTAACTGCTGCTGTATCCATGGGTTATAGTTAGTTTGAGCTAGTTCGGGCTCAAATAGCCCTAAAGTATATCTAAACATGAGGGCTGGTTTGAGCTAGTTGCATCTATAACCCACCCAAAAAAATATCCAACCCAAGAGGTGCTAATTGGAGCTAGTTCTCCTAGTGCATTTATTGTCAATCTAACCCTGCCATCCAAACAACTCTTTGGATGGAGTTAGTTCAGGGTTAGTAATGAGCTAGAAACTAACTCTAACCTCTAGCTAAGTTGAGTATCCAAACAGGGTTGTGTTGTTGCTGTTGTTGCTGCTGCACTTCTATGTATATCTAGACATCATTAGAACATTAATGTAACACTCTTCCTTGTTGCTATGTAGCCTAGGATTACATATTTAGACATTAAGTACAGTGCATGTTGCTATGTAGCCTCAGATATATTACATATGGCCCTAGTTAACCTAACGAAAAATGGGTTGCAGATATATTCACTTAAAAGTCCGATTCACCGATTAGTCCCTTATCAGCCGCCGGCCTATATGGTACTAGCTACCGATATCCTGAACAGTGAGCAGATATAAGCCATGGGATGAAACTAACCTCGATGGAAAACAGCAGTCGTTCCCAAAATTGTCCTGTGTAGGTACATCGAGAAGCATGTTAAGCACAACAGGCTAAACATCAACCAAAAATTATACATGGCAGACAAAATAATCTCCAAAAGATAGCTTCAGTGTGCAGGTTTAAGCACGCTAGTAAAGCGAAACAAGTGGAAAGGTGTGCTAACTGCAACAGGCCTAACATTTAACAACAAGCAAACATAGTCATTCAAACTGGTATTGTGCCGGTCTAAGTACACTGGTTATGGTTAAATAAAAATGGAAATGCGTGTTAACTACAAGATGCAGCAACCAAATGTAGTCATTCACAGTGGTATTGTTGAAACTGGTACTGATGAAATTGAACTACACAGTTCATACTTGCACATATAGAACATCACATTGTGAATAACTGGAATAAACAAGGCATACTACGAACAACCAAAGATAGCATTTGAAACTGAACATATGCTAACTACAAACAACCGAACAATCAAAAAACTTTAAAAGAGGCATATGCTAGCTATAATAGGCTTAACAGCAAGCAAATATGTGCATTCCTATCTGTATGTTTAAAACTGGATTGATGAAATGTATTGCACAGTAAATAATTGCACATATAGAGCATCACATTGTGAACAACTGAAATAAACAAGGCATACTGCAAACAACCAGATATAGCAATTAAAACTGGACATATTCTCACTACACTACAAAAGGGACTCGACAAAACAAATCATGGGTTTCCCCCTGTGAAGAGGCACGACAAAACAAATAATGGGTTTCCTCACTTGTCACAGATGGGCTCGTTCCCATGGGAAGAGCATGAACCCTGGATGCGCTCCATGTTGTCGCAGATGGGCTCCTTCCCCTTGGAAGAGCACGGCTGTACAGTGCCCTCCCTGATGTCGCAGACGGGCGCTTTCCCCTTGGAAGAGTAGATGGGCTCTTTCCCCTTGGAAGGGCCGGAGAGGGTGCCCTCCTCGTGGTCGCCGTCGATGAGGTCTGACTTGGAAGCTGTGGATCCCAAGCCAGCGTCGCAGAACGTGTCCTTCAGAAATGACAAAAGGGGCTCGATGGCGATGTAGAATGGCAATTTTTTACAGCGAGCCAGAGGAGATCAGCGGCGGGGCCATGGATGAGATCGACGGCGCTTGAGCCCGAGGGGTTGGGGGTGTGCCACTTAACCTGTGACATAGCCCGCCTTAGGCCGTTGCTGTCGATGACCTTGATGTAGCCGGCGGCCGAGACATGCCCGCATACTCTAGCCTGCTGCTTGAGTGCCTACCGCCAGAAATGATCGTCAGCTTCCTCGGCGATGTCGGGTGAAGAGACCGCTATACACCTCTTTTTGGCCAGTGGCTCCTCGAGCTCCACGGGAAGCGTAGCCGGGCTTAGGCTGCGATGCTCTGGAGTGGGGGATGGGGATCTGTGGGAAAGGGGGCATTTTGCAGGCATCATCTAAGAAACTCATGGCGGCCTAGGTGTGGAGATTGGTGGGTAAGCTGCACGGGAAAACCGGCAGATGTTGACAATGGAGGCCTTGTGGCGGCAGCGGCGGCGAGGACCTTGCTAGGGTTTCGAGTGAGGGAGGGGGTGTGTGTGTGTGCACGCACGCCCGAGGAGGTTTTGGTGTGTGTGTGTGTGTGTGTGGAGGGGGGCGCGGGGTGTTTGAGGAAATGATGCGGGTACTAAGAACTTTACTACACGGGAGTCAAACGCGGGAGTGAAATGCCGGGCTATTGAAAATTTTGATGATAGTGCATTGCACACGGTCCGGAGGTAACAACCGTGTGTTATGAAACAGAAAAACCCTCGAGGCGGGCAGATATTTTCTAGGGATGCAGGCGAGATTGGGAACAAGAAACATCACACACGGTCCGGAGATAACAACCGTGTGTTATGAAACAGAAAAACCCTCGAGGTGAATAGATATTTTCTAGGGATGCAGGCAGGATTGGGAACAAGAAACATCGCACACGGTCCGGAGATAACAACCGTTTGCTATGAAACAGAAAAACCCTCGAGGCGGGCAGATATTTTTGGGAGGAGGAGCCTCGTGGAGCCCAATGTACTGTGCGGATGTATGCGTGACAGGTGCACCGGCGTGGGACACGGTTAGTTTGAGTGAACCGTGTCTGTTGCGTCATCCGACTTGTCTAATGTTCATAAATTTGGCGAAAAATGACGTGGGAGAGGGTCAGAACACGAATACACTTGCATGTGGACCAAATTTATGTATCAAAAGGGTGGTTTGATTTTAAAATACCAAATGCAACTTCGATGTGGCACCTCTCTCGAAAAGCGCACGGTATTACTTGCCCCCCCTCGTGTCGGCATGAAGGGAATCCTAAGCTATGAGTGCATGCCCCCTCCCCCCCAACCGAGGTTCACCTACAAAAGTGCGAAGTATCTAGCAACCCTCCTCCTCCCTCGTGTCGGCACAAAGGGAATCCTAATCTATTAACGCATGCCCCCCAACTGAGGTTCATTCACCTAGCAAAGTGCGAAGTAGCTAGCAGCCTCCCCCTCCCTCGTGTCGGCACAAAGGGAATCCTAAGCTAC
>NC_057797.1:342102707-342144988 GCF_018294505.1 Triticum aestivum | reverse complement strand
CCCCCCCCACACACTTTTAGTCGGCGGGCCAGAGAGGCATATATCTCACCCAGATGGATCGTAAAACGGACCAAGAATAATCCACCTTGGTCGTACAACCTCTCTCTTGTTGTTGGTCAAAGTGATGGCCGTCCATGCGACCCCGGAGATGGGCTAGCTCGCCAATAATCACACAAGTAGCTAGTCCCCGAAGACAACCACTGCATGCGTGTGGCCCAAACATATGTATGGAGAGGTGTGTTTTTGAGTAACAATGCAACAACTTTGATGTGGCACCGTGATTTTGAACTAGAAATCCCCACACTGAGTGAGGGTTAGGTTGACGATGCATATGTATGTTACACCACACTTCAAGCCAACGACGGGGATTCATGCATGCAAGTATATGGGCTCAAGCTTAATTAGGTTTGAATCTCACCATGACCTATACTACGATAACACGAACCAAATGAAGAATCCTCCATGGTAACCTATCTTGTTGTTGGTCAAGGTGATCATGGATGTCCACGCGGGCCCACGAATATATAGGCTTATCGCCGATAACCACGCGAGGGAGTGTATCGTTTGTAGGCAACCACTACATGCATATGTATGGAGGTGATGCGTGCATGCATGTTTGAATACACAACATTGATGTGGTGCGTGTGTCAAAACTCGTATGCTAGCTCCCCACACAGAGTGAGATCTGTTCATGATGTGTTGTTGTACTAGCCACTTCGACTCGATGGGAGGGATTCATGCGTACACATGCATGTGTGTGTGCTCAAACTGTTGGGCAACGTAGTAATAATTCAAAATTTTCGTACGTGTCACCAAGATCAATCTAGGAGATACTAGCAAGGAGAGATAGGGAGTGCATCTTCATACCCTTGAAGATCACTAAGCGGAAGCGTTACAAGGAACGCGGATGATGGAGTCATACTCGCCGATCTAGCGCCGAACGGACGGCACCTTCGTGTTCAACACACGTACAGCCCGGGGACGTATCCTCCTTCTTGATTCGGCAAGGAGAAAGGATTGAGGGAGAACTCCGGTAGCACGACGGCGTGGTGGTGGAGCTTGCAGTTCTCCGGCAGGGCTTCGCCAAGCACTACGGAGGAGGAGGAGGTGTTGGAGAGGGGGAGGGCTGCACCAGGGGAAGGGTGCGGCTGCCCTCCCACCCCCTCTATTTATAGGGTGAAGGGAGAGGGGCCCGGCCCCCCTAGATGCATCTAGAGGGGGGGGCGGCCAAGGGGGGGGGGGCTTTTGCGCCCCAAGTTTGGTGTGAGGCGCCCCCACCCCCTAGGGTTTACGAACCTAGGCGCCTTGGACCCTTGGGGCGCACCAGCCCACTAGGGGGCTGGTTCCCACCCTTGTTCAGCCCATTAAGCCCCCCAAGGCAGGTGGCCCCACCCGGTGGACCCCCGGACACCTTTCGGTGGTCCCGGTACAATACCGATAACCCCCGGAACCATGCCGGTGACTGAAACTGGACTTCCCATATATAAATCTTCACCTCCGGACCATTCCGAAACTCCTCGTGACATCCGCGATCTCATACAGGACTCCTAACTACCTTCAGTAACCACATACTATTTCCCATAACAACTCTTGCGTCACTGAACCTTAAGTGTGTAGACCCTACGGGTTCGGGAACCATGCAGACATGACCGAGACATCTCTCCGGCCAATAACCAACAGCAGGATCTGGATACCCATGTTGGCTCCCACATGTTCCACGATGATCTCATCAGATGAACCACCATGTTGGGGATTCAATCAATCCCGTATACAATTCCCTTTGTCCATCGGTATGTTACTTGCCCGAGATTCCATCGTCGGTATCCCCATACCTCGTTCAATCTCGTTACCAGCAAGTCTCTTTACTCATTCCGCAATGCATGATCCCGTGGCTAACTCATTAGACACCTTGAGCTCATTATGATGATGCATTGCCGAGTGGGCCCAGAGATACCTCTTAGTCAAACGGAATGACAAATCCCAGTCTCGATTCGTGCCAACCCAGCAGACACTTTTGGAGATACCTGTAGTGTACCTTTATAGACACCCAGTTACGTTGTGACGTTTGGTACACCCAAAGCATTCCTACGGTATCCGGGTGTTGCACAATATCATGGTCTAAGGAAACGATACTTGACATTAGAAAAGCTCTAGCAAAACGAACTACACGATCTTGTGCTATGCTTAGGATTGGGTCTTGTCCATCACATCATTCTCCTAATGATGTGATCCCGTTATCAACGACATCCAGTGTCCATGGTCAGGAAACCATGACCATCTATTGATCAACGAGCTAGTCAACTAGAGGCTTACTAGGGACATATTACGTTCTATGTATTCACACATGTATTACGGTTTCTGGTTAATACAATTATACCATGAACAATAGACAATCATCATGAACAAGGAAATATAATAATAACCAATTTATTATTGCCTCTAGGGCATATTTCCAACAGTCTTCCACTTGCACTAGAGTCAATAATCTAGTTACATTGTGATGAATCGAACACCCATAGAGTTCTGGTGTTGATCATGTTTTCCTCGTGGAAGAGGTTTAGTCAACGGATCTGCGACATTTAGATCCGTATGCACTTTACAAATATCTATGTCTCCATCTTGAATATATTTATGAATAGAGTTGAAGAGACGCTTGATATGCCTGGTCTTCTTGTGAAACCTGGGCTCCTTGGCAAGGGCAATAGCTCCAGTGTTGTCACAGAAGAGAGTCATCGGGCCCGATGCATTGGGAATAACTCCTAGGTCGATGATGAACTCCTTCATCCAGACTGCTTCATGTGCTACCTTCGAGGCTGCTATGTACTCCGCTTCACATGCGCCATGACGCTTTGCTTGCAACTGCACCAGCTGACTGCCCCACCATTCAAAATGTACATGTTTCCGGTTTGTGACTTGGAGTCATCCAGATCTGTGTCAAAGCTAGCATCGACGTAACCCTTTACGATGAGCTCTTCGTCACCTTCATAAACGAGAAACATATCCTTAGTCCTTTTCAGGTACTTCAGATATTCTTGACCGCTGTCCAGTGTTCCATGCCGGGATTACTTTGGTACCTCCCTACCAAACTTATGGCAAGGTTCACATGAGGTCTGGTAGACAGCATGGCATACATAATAGACCCTATGGCCGAGGCATAGGGGATGCCACTCATCTTTTCTCTATCTTCTGCTGAGGTCGGGCACTGAGCCGTGCTCAATCTCACACCTTGCAATACAGGCAAGAACCCCTTCTTGGACTGATCCATATTGAACTTCTTCAATATCTTGTCAAGGTATGTGCTTTGCGAAAGACCAATGAGGCGTCTCGATCTATCTCTATAGATCTTGATGCCTAATATGTAAGCAACTTCTCCAAGGCCCTTCATTGAAAAACACTTATTCAAGTAGGCCTTTATGCTTTCCAAAAGTTCTATATCATTTCCCATCAATAGTATGTCATCCACATATAATATGAGAAATGCTACAGAGCTCCCACTCACTTTCTTGTAAACACAGGCTTCTCCATAAGTATGCATAAACTCAAACACTTTGATCATTTCATCAAAACGAATGTTCCAACTCCGAGATGCTTGCACCAGCCCATAAATGGAGCGCTGGAGCTTGCATACCTTTTCTGCATTCTTAGGACCGACGAAACCTTCCAGCTGCATCATATACAATTCTTCCTTAAGGAAACCATTAAGGAATGCCGTTTTGACGTCCATTTGCCATATCTCATAATTGTAGAATGCGGCAATTGCGAACATGATTCGAACGGACTTCAGCTTTGCTACGGGTGAGAAGGTCTCATCGTAGTCAACCCCTTGAACTTGACGATAACCCTTAGCGACAAGTCAAGCCTTATAGACGGTCACATTACCATCCGCATCAGGCTTCTTCTTAAAGATCCATTTATTCTATATGGCTTGCCGATCATCGGGCAAGTCTGTCAAAGTCCATACTTTGTTTTCATACATGGATCCTATCTCGGATTTCATGGCTTCAGGCCATTTGTTGGAATCTGGGCCCGACATCGCTTCTTCATAGTTTGAAGGTTCACCGTTGTCTAACAACATGATTTCCAGGACTTGTGTTTCATTAAGTAGACATATCCATATCTAGTTAAGTCATCAGTGAGGGTGAGGACATAACGATAGCCACCACGAGCCTCAACGCTCATTGGACCGCACACATCAGTATGTATGATTTCCAATAAGTTGGTTGCTCGCTCCATTGTCCCGGAGAACGGAGTCTTGGTCATTTTGCCCATGAGGCATGGTTCGCATGTGTCAAATGATTCATAATCAAGAGACTCCAAAAGTCCATCTGCATGGAGTTTCTTCATGCGTTTGACACCGATGTGACCAAGACGGCAGTGCCACAAGTATGTGGGACTATCATTATCAACCTTACATCTTTTGGCATTCACACTATGAATATGTGTAACATCACATTCGAGATTCAATAAAAATAAACCATTGACCACCGGGCATGACCATAAAACATATCTCTCATATAAATAGAACAACCATTATTCTCGGATTTAAATGAGTAGCCATCTCGCATTAAATGAGATCCAGATACAATGTTCATGCTCAAAGATGGCACTAAATAACAATTATTGATGTTTAAAACTAATCCCGGGGGTAAATGTATAGGTAGCGTGCCGACAGCGATCACATCGACCTTGGAACCATTCCCGACGAGCATCGTCACCCCGTCCTTCGCCAGTCTCCGTTTATTCCGTAGCTCCTGTTTTGAGTTACAAATATGAGCAACGACAGCGGTATCAAATACCCAGGAGCCACTACGAGCGCTGGTAAGGTACACATCAATAACAAGTATATCACATATACCTTTGGTGTTGCCGGCCTTCTTATCTGCTAAGTACTTGGGGCAGTTCTGCTTCTAGTGACCATTTCCCTTGCAATAAAAGCACTGAGTCTCGGGCTTGGGTCCATTATTTGGCTTCTTCCCAGCAACTGATTTACCAGGCGCCGCAACCCCCTTGTCGTCCTTCTTGAAGTTCTTCTTACCCTTGCCTTTCTTGAAACTAGTTGTCTTATTCACCATCAACACTTGATGTTACTTTTTTATCTCCACCTCCGCTGATTTCAGCATTGAAAATAACTAAGGAATGGTCTTTTCCATCCCTTTCATATTGTAGTTCATCAGAAAGCTCTTGTGGCTGGGTGGAAGCGACTGGAGGATTCTGTTAATGACCGAGTCATCTGGAAGATTAACTCCCAGCTGAGACAAGCGGTTGTGCAACCCAGACATCTTGAGTATATGCTCGCTGACAGAACTGTTTTCCTCCATCTTACAACTATAGAACTTGTCGGAGAATTCATATCTCTCGACCCGGGCATGAGCTTGGAAAACCATTTTCAGCTCTTGGAACATCTCATATGCTCCGTGCTGCTCAAAACGCTTTTGGAGCCCCGGTTCTAAGCTATAAAGCATGCCGCACTGAACCAGGGAGTAATCATCACTACACGACTGCCAGGCGTTCATAACATCTTGAGTTGTTGGGAAAATGGGTGCGTCACCTAGCGGTGCTTCAAGGACATATGCTTTCTTGGCAGCTATGAGGATGATCCTCAAGTTTCGGACCCAGTCCGTATAGTTGCTACCATCGTCTTTCAGCTTGCTTTTCTCTAGGAACATGTTGAAGTTGAGGGCAACATTAGCGTGGGCCATTTGATCTACAAGACATCTTGTAAAGATATTTTAGACTAAGTTCATGATAATTAAGTTCATCTAATTGAATTATTTTATGAACTCCCACTCAGATAGACATCCATCTAGTCATCTAAGTGATACATGATCCGAATCGACTAGGCCGTGTCTGATCATCACGTGAGATGGACTAGTCATCAACGGTGAACATCTCCATGTTGATCGTATCTACTATATGACTCGTGTTCGACCTTTCGGTCTCTCGTTTTCCGAGGCCATGTCTGTACATGCTAGGCTCGTCAAGTCAACCTAAGTGTTTCACATGTGTAAATCTGGCTTACACCCGTTGTATGCAGATGTTAGAATCTATCACACCCGATCATCACGTGGTGCTTCGAAACAACAACCTTTGCAACGGTGCACAGTTAGCGGGAACACTTTTCTTGAAATTTTAGTGAGGGATCATCTTATTTATGCTACCGTCGTTCTAAGCAAATAAGATGTAAACATGACAAACATCACATGCAAATCATAAAGTGACATGATATGGTCATTATCATCTTGCGCCTTTGATCTCCATCTTCGAGGCGTGGCATGATCACCTTCGTCATCGGCATGACACCATGATCTCCATCATCATGATCTCCATCATCATGTCTTCATGAAGTTGTCTCGCCAACTATTACTTCTACTACTATGGCTAACAGTTAGCAATAAGGTAAAGTAATTACATGGCATTTTCAATGACACGCAGGTCATACAATAAATTAAGACAACTCCTATGGCTCTTGCCGGTTGTCATACCCATCGACATGCAAGTCTTGATTCCTATTACGAGAACATGATCAATCTCATACATCACATATATCATTCATCACATCCTTTTGGTCATATCACATCACATAGCATACCCTGCAAAAACAAGTTAGACGTCCTCTAATTGTCATTGCATGCTTTACATGGCCGCTATGGGTTTCTAGCAAGAACGTTTCTTACCTACGCAAAAGCCACAACGGTGATATGCCAATTGCTACTTACCCTTCATAAGGATCCTTTTCATCGAATTTGATCCGCCTAAAGTGGGAGAGACAGACACCCGCTAGCCACCTTATGCATCAAGTGCATGTCGGTGGAACCAGTATCACATAAGCGTACGTGTAAGGTCGGTCCGGTACGCTTCATCCCACAATGCCGCCGAATCAAGATAAGACTAGTAACGGTAAGCCAATTGAACAAATCATCGCCCACAACTACTTTGTGTTCTACTCGTGCAAAGAATCTACGCATAGACCTAGCTCTGATACCACTGTTGGGGAACGTAGTAATAATTAAAAAAATTCCTACGTGTCACCAAGATCAATCTAGGAGATACTAGCAATGAGAGAGAGGGAGTGCATCTTCATACCCTTGAAGATCGGTAAGTGGAAGCGTTACAAGGAACGCGGATGATGGAGTCGTACTCGCGGCGATTCAAATCATGGAAGGTCCGATCTAGCACCGAACGGACGGCGCCTCCACGTTCAACACACGTACAGCCCAGGGACGTCTCCTCCTTCTTGATCCAGCAAGGGAAGAGGAGAAGTTGAGGGAGAACTCCGGCAGCATGATGGCGTCGTGGTGGAGCTTGCAGTTCTCCGGCAGGGCTTCACCAAGCACTACGGAGGAGGAGGAGGTGTTGGAGAGGGAGAGGGCTGCACCAAGGGAAGGGTGCGGCTACCCTCCCACGCCCCCTCTATTTATAGGGTGAAGGGAGAGGGGGTCGGCCCCCCTAGATGCATCTAGAGGGGGGAGTCGGCCAAGGGGGGGACTTGCCCCCCAAGTTTGGTGAGAGGCGCCCCCACCCCCTAGGGTTTCCAACCCTAGGCGCCTTGGGCCCTTGGGGAACGCACCAGCCCACTACGGGGCTGGTTCCCACCCTTGTTCAGCCCATTAAGCCCCCAGAGGCAGGTGGCCCCACCCGGTGGACCCCCGGACACCTTTCGGTGGTCCCCGTACAATACCGATAACCCCCGAAACCATGCCGGTGACTGAAACTGGACTTCACATATATAAATCTTCACCGCCGGACCATTCCGGAACTCCTTGTGATGTCTGCGATCTCATCCGGGACTCCGAACAACCTTCGGTAACCACATACTATTTCCCATAACAACTCTAGCGTCACCGAACCTTAAGTGTGTAGACCCTATGGGTTCGGGAACCATGCAAACATGACCGAGACATCTCTCCGGCCAATAACCAATAGCGGGATCTGGATACCCATGTTGGCTCCCACATGTTCCATGATGATCTCATCAGATGAACCACGATGTCGGTGATTCAATCAATCTCGTATACAATTCCCTTTGTCCACCGGTATGCTACTAGCCCGAGATTCGATCGTCGGTATCCCCATACCTCGTTCAATCTCGTTACCAGCAAGTCTCTTTACTCGTTCTGCAATGCATGATCATGTGGCTAACTTATTAGTCACCTTGAGCTCATTACGATGATGCATTGCCAAATGGGCCTAGAGATACCTCTCCGTCAGACGGAATGACAAATCCCAGTCTCGATTCGTGCCAATCCAACACACTTTTGGAGATACCTGTAGTGTATCTTTATAGCCACCCAGTTATGTTGTGACGTTTGGTACAACCAAAGCATTCCTACGGTATCCGGGAGTTGCACAATCTCATGGTCTAAGGAAATGATACTTGACATTAGAAAAGCTCTAGCAAAACGAACTACACGATCTTGTGCTATGCTTAGGATTGGGTCTTGTCCATCACATCATTCTCCTAATGATGTGATCCCGTTATCTACGACATCCAATGTCCATGGTCAGGAAACCATGACCATCTATTGATCGACGAGCTAGTCAACTAGAGTCTTACTAGGGACATATTACGATCTATGTATTCACACATGTATTACGGTTTCCGATTAATATAATTATAGCATGAACAATAGACAATCATCATGAATAAGGAAATATAATAATAACCAATTTATTATTGCCTCTAGGGCATATTTCCAACACAAACTGTATCATGCATGTCATCCCAGAGCAAAAATAATAATCCCCTCCTAAGTCAAATTAACCTCACTTGTTGTCAGGCAAAAAGTAGTGATGGACCAAGCGGGCCCACAGATGGAAAGCATCGATATCGCTGATAACCGCTTAAGTGGGTGCGAGAGGACAACCACCACCGCTTTGCATGTGGGCCAAACATATATATGTTGAATACCCAAAATGCACAACTTTGATGTTCCACATGCCTCAGAAACCATAAACCATGCACCCACACAGAGCGCATATCAAGCGTACTACATATGATGGTCCCCTTCCCCCCTCTTCACCGCATACTATATGCTCCTGCCGTAATATATGTAAAACCCAAAAGAATCCTCACCGATGGTGAAATTAATTAACCTCTCCCGATGTAGGTCAAAGTGATGCATGCATGCATCGACGATGGCCTCGTGGGCCCACAGATGGAAGCGTCACATGTGAGTGTCCTAGTTAGGATATGCATGTGGCCCAAAAAGGTGTTGTGTGTGATGTTTGAATAACCAATTTCACAATTTTGATGTGGCACGTGCCTCGGTAACCAAAAAGTCCCGACACTGAGTGAGGTGTACTTGTTCACAGACGCGTACGTATAGTATATATGCTAGTCCCCTCCCACCTCTTTGACGCGTACTATATACCACCATAACACAAACAAAAAAGATTCTACCTTGCTGGTCAAATTAACCTCACTGCTGGCTGTTTGTCAAAGTGATGGACGACGACCTCGTGGGCCCACAGAAAGCGTAACAAGCGAGTATCGAGTGTCGTGTAGGACAACCATCGATTGCATGTGGCCAAAACATTAATGTATGAAAGGGTTGTGTAATGTTTTAAATAACGATTTCACGACTCTAATGTGGCACTGGCCTACCTAACAAAACGTCCAACCCGCACGGTGGCTCACAACTCGTAGTGTACTGCGAGCCACCCGCCACCCCCAGACGCACACACCCACACACACACCGCGAATCCACCGCAACTACGATGTATGTTAAATTAATTATCCTATGGTGAACATACATGTTACCAAAGTAGGGACGTTTTAATTTCAAAAAAGTCACAGAGATCATTAAGATGTTTTAGTACATTGATTGATTGATTTTCTACGGGTATAATGTGCAAAAATCAAATTTGAGCTACATGCACACGTGACAGTGCACCTAAATGGATTGCAAAAACACATGTGTCTCACTGGGTGAATGTTTACTACCCGTGCAACAAATTTCAAACATTGAGAATCTTGATTTTTAAATTCTAGTACATCCAAAACTTATTTGAAGTTCATGAACCTTATCGTGTTGTCATATGGACACCAATACAAAGTGGCATTGTACTGTTTTGTCAAATTTGAGACCAGTTTTGATGTAATCTTTATCTAATTACAGACGGGAGATTATTAATAATTGGGAACCAATATCCCAAATGGATTATTTATTCGAACCGTGAGCGTTAGACCAACAATGCATACGTGCCATGCTTCGGTTAAGAAATAAAGCGGCAGCATTAATCATCCAAATAGAAAAACAATATACGTGCCGCCGCGCGACCCGTGTGCCGTGCGAGTAGGAGTGAGTTGATGGGACGCATGTGAGCAGTCCGCCGCGCAGGCAGATGGGGAGGCGTGCGTGCAGGTGTGTGAATTGACGGAGGCGTGCTCGCTGTGCAGTGTCATCGGGAGGCATGCGAGTAGCTATGTGAAACTTTGGTAGGAATGCCAGCAGTCCGGTGCGCAGGCTCACCGGGAGGCAAGCCATCGGTTTGACCGCCGCCCACCTCTCTCCCACATCTCCCACTACTCCATATTAATGGTGCGCCCGAGCGGCCGCACCCCCAATCCTCGCTACGCACACACAATCATCTCTCTCTGCTTGCATCCTCGACTCCGCTCTCAGTCCTCAAAGTTGTCAGTGTATGAGGATGCCGCCGAAGCGCCCCATCGGAGGGAGTGGCGACGCCGGGGCTGCTAAAGCACGGGAGCACGGCGTGGAGATGGAGATAGAGGTTGCTGTCACCATCGGTTAGTTATCACTGCACCCTGACGTCGTCGACGGCGTCGAGCTTCCACAACTGGAAGCGGAGTTCCGCACCGACTCCGACGACCACTCCGGCGATGATGTCGACGATGACGGACAGCTGGTTAGTCATCTATACCCATTTATGTGTCAAATAGATCATAGGGTTTCTCTGGTTACTCCTGTCTCCCCCTTTTTGGAATAGAAATCCTGTGGTTATGTTCTCCCAATCCATGAAATCTGAGTAAGTTTTGTTAGATCCGTGTAGTGTATTGATTGTTTGAATGGTTCATGTGATAGGTGGTTAGTTGTTTCATCTGTGCAAATGATTTCTGTTAGTAATCCGACTAGGGTTAGTGTTCGTGCTAATAATTCCTAGCCAGGACTTGACAATTGATTTTGAATGACCTACATATGTTTGTGCCATTATTTTCTTCAAGATTGGTCTGTACATAGACGTGCTTAAAAATCGAACCATAATCTCTGGATATGTATAAATAAATAGCCATAAATTCCTAATCCTACTTCACAACATGTAATTAGTGATTTGATGCCAAATTTGTTTTACTATTTGTATAGGTGTTGTCTGAAGATGTGGATAGCGAGGATGAAAATGCCCAGAGGAGGTACAAGAGGCGAACCCTGAGGGAGCTTTATGTGGGAATGCATAACAGGCGTATTAGGACCTGGAACGACGGCTATGGATGCCCATTTTGCAACCACAAGCTTCATGACGCGTATCTAAGTGTTCTGGCTCATGCAAGAGGACGGGCAGTTGGCTCCTTCAGGCAGAAGTATTCTCGCAGGGTGGCGCACGGCGCGTACGCCGAGTACCTGGAGAAGCTTCAGGATCGTGCCGGCCGCATGTGAGATGAGATGTGGGATGGATCGAACTATGTATGCTTGAGTATGCTTAATGACGGTCGAACTATGTACTTATGGTTGAACTATGCTTATGTACGTGTACGCTTATTATCTATGTCTGAGTATGTTAAATATTTTGCCAAATTTTGGTAAAAATTACAACGGGGGACCAATAAACCAGGACGGAGGTAGTACGTCAATCACCATGGTTCCCAAAATTGGAACCATGTGCAATGACTTTCATTTTGCCTACTGCGTCAGTCACACACGGTTTGCTCTAGCAAACCGTCGCCCCAAAAATTCTTTGTGGGACAAAAAACCCTCACCACCCAATTCAAAAAAGAACAAAGAAAACCCTCACCATCCCCACATCACAAAAACCCTCACCCCGCCCGCCACCCCCTCGGACCCTCCGGTACGTTCCCCATTCACACCTGCACAAGCTCCTCCGCGTCTATGCCATGGCACCGCCTATCGCGGCGGTAAACACATAGCTCGCCGCCTGCCGCCGCGCCAGGCTGTCGGCAAAGCCCACCGCATTTTGCCACTTCCACTTGCCGCCGCCTATCACGATCGACTTTCTCGACGCTGCTCGCGGTCGACTCAGCTCCGCTCGGTTGGGTTATCTGTCGTACTGAGGGTTCTTTCTCATGGACGACAAGGTAACTAATTTAACGAGATATTATATCATCTCTTATCCCAGTTCATCTGCCTCCTTTAATCACCCGGTGGAAATAATCGTGAATTCATTTCTATTCGAGCTGATTTGAGGGTTTTCTTTCATTCATAGAATGTACAGTGCGCCGACACTTCAGGACTTTGCGACCACCACCAAAGATTCCATCTCTCCATACCAGATAACTTGAGGACGCATGCGGTATGTTCAATCTCATCCCAAATCGCTTGGCATGGCCTACTTTCCTGAACATATTCTAAATATTGCTATATTTGGATAAAAGGTGCCACATGCACCATATACGTCAAAGGGGATTTTCCCCCTCTTCTTTCTATATGAGGCAAATTAATGATGTATTGTTCTTTCGATTACTCTCATTTTTCCATGACATCATGCTTACCCTATCTGTTTAATTATAGATTTTTGTCCTTCGATTTCAACTGCTATACAGTTCTTTCAATTTGGGCCCATATTTGCATGTTACCATATTTCCTTTAACAATCCTACCATTTTCTGCAGAACATCCCTTGCTATGCAATAGATTATGTAGTGTGAAATTTTTCCCTTTACATAGATCAAGGCTCCACGGATGTCATACTGCACACAAACCATGGATTTACAATCGTTGCTACCGTAAGACTTGATGAACGTGGTGACTCCTATTTTGGCACTGGCTCTTGGAATGAAATTGCAAAGTTTTATGTACTGAAAGCTGGCACTAAAATTGCACTGCACATAAAAGGGCCTGGTCATGAGATATATGCTAACTTCCCCGACAAAATCATCCGTCCAGACTTTGTTCAAAGTAAGTTTACTTTTCAACAATCTGCATATGTTGACTTACCCAACAATGTCAAATGAATTGTGTAGTATTTAAGCAACCAATTGTTATTCCCTTTTCTTACTATATTCTTACCTAATAACTTCTAGTTACCAATACACTTTTCTATTGCCTTCTTTTAACTAAATATTCCATGTACTCCCATTTCTATCAGAAAGCTCCATTGACAAGGAGACTCTAGAGGTGGAGAACGGAACTGCCAACAAGCAGAGGCGGGGCGAGCTAGAACCGCAAGCGACTCCAGCAGGCCTAGACTTAATCAGCAGCCTCCCCAATGATATGTTGAGAGTCATCATCTCCCCCCTCCCAATCAAATATGGGGCGCGGACAAACTTCCTTTCCCGATGGTGGCGTCCCCTATTGAACTCCAGTCCTCTCGACCTCATCGACACCCACCAGCTCTGCCATGGCTATCGCAAAAGCTTGGATGCGTTTCCAAGATCCTCGGCAGTCACCTTGGCCCAACCAAAGGCCTTAGAATGGGAAAGTTACGTTCCAACGGCAAGGACCGAGCCAAGCTTGATGTCTGGTTCTGATCCCCCACCCTAGATTAGCTCGAGGAGCTCACTTTTGATGATGGGCATATGCGGTCCCTGCCAACGCCCGCCCTCCGCCTCGCGCCCACGCTGCGCGTCACCAAGTTCAGGAGCTGCCATTTCCTGCCCCTTAATGATGCGCCCGCTCTTATTCTACCACGACTGAAGCACCTCGAGCTCGTCGCCGTCTGCCTCTCGAAGGGTGACATGGAGCGCCTGCTCCGTGGCTGTACTGCACTCGAGTACCTTCGTCTTCAGGCGATCAATGGGTTTGGTACCTTCCACATCACCTCCATGACCCTCCGGACTATTTATGTGTGTTGCTGGTGCGGCAGGAAGACACCACAAGATGTGTAACACGGTATGGTCATCCAGGGCACACCTGCACTTGAGAGATTACTTGCAGTTGATCAAGAAGGTCCAACAAGAATCAATGTCATTTCTGCGCCGAAATTGACAGTGGCAGGCTACTCGTCTGACAAATACTCCGAACTTGTTATTGGATCCATACCCGTTCAGGTAAAATAGCGGCCTTCTACCTCTCCTTCTACAAATTAACATTATTTCTAATTTTGAAGATGTTTGTTCATCTGTCATTCAGAAAATTATTCTGACAAGCTTAACCCAGAAACTGCGCACAGTGAAGGTCTTGGCACTAGAATCTATCGGGCCTGACCTGGAGTAAGTTGTCAGTCTCCTGAGAAGCTTTCCGTGCCTGGAGAAGCTATATATCGAGGTGATGTTCCTTTCCTGTTGAATGTTAACCATAAGGGAGTTCAATTTGTGACACCTTTTTCCAAGTTTACAATGACAATGTACTACGATTTCTGAAGGTTCTTTTGGAGGATTTCAGTACATACATGTCCCCCCCCCCATATTGGTTGCTTGATCCATATGGTTACAATCAATAAGCATTTCTCCTTTGGATTCATCTGTACTAGTTTTCTTAGGGAACTTTTCATCCACTCCAACCTCTTGTGAAGACAACTACATTTTTCTAGAATGTAATCAAATGCACATGTTAATCATGTCAGATCGAAGATGGCATGTTAGTGCATTTTACAAATCCTGTAAACCAAATAGCTAGGCCTGTAGTAATGTTCAAAACAGCATGTAGGCACTAATAGTTTTCTTCTTTTGCAGATAAGATTAGGCCCAATGGTGGATAATGTGATACAATATAACAATCACGTCGAATGCCTAGATCTGCATCTCTCAGAAATTACTTCGAACTCCTACCGAGGGACCTTACCGGAGATTATATTCGCCAGGTTCTTTGTTCTTAGAGCAAGGGTGCTGAAGGAAATGAGGTTTGCCCTACATTTATTTCGCAAAAATGAATGGTTTGTTGATCAGCGCCGGCGCCTGTGACAGAATAGAGTAGGCTCCAAAAATGCTGAATTTCATTTTGGAACTTCAGATGACAGAGTAATCGGAAGTCATCGCGTCAACCCCATACATGACTTCTCAGTGGCTGACCCCTTTGCAAAAATTGTGACATTTCGAAGCCAGACTTAGAGACAGTGATATTAGTTTGAACCTCTCTGATATCCATGTTCAGCGGATTAGCACGAGCGTTTGTAGCTGATGAGCTGAATTTCATTTCTAATACCAGTTTGAACCTTGTAATCTTCGAATTTGAGCCATATAACTCTAGAATTTGAACCTTGTAACATTTCGAGCTTTTGTGGTACAATCATTGAAATGGCATCATATGAGACTCGTATATTGCTAGCACTACTTTGACCTTAATATGCAATGGTCTTAGATTTTATTAACCATTCTTGAATCAGTTTACCTTGTCGATCTCATAGCACACGATTTGTATAGCTAACTCGACTGCGATCTTCGGCATTATTGCACACAGTTGGTTTCTTCCACCGTCTGCACTGTAGAGCGCAGAATTAATTATCGCACTCGAGTGTCCATCATCACCCTTATGTGTAACTTTGACCTCATCACCCAAGGGCAAACTTATGACCGAAGTCATTCCACACACTTTGTTTTTACATAGCTTTTTGCCAATAAACGCCCACGATTTGTCCCTCTTCTAGCCGGCACGTGGCCAAACTATCCGGGTGGGAAGCTTGCACGGTAAACAGCGCGGTAGCGCGGGAACAGGCTCACCGACGATACATTTGGCGCCTCTTCGAGCCCACGCGTGTGGTACGGTGTTGTCAAGCGTGCACTGGAATCCTCCACTATGGACAGCGTGACAAGACGTGACGATTACAGGTCGGCCGGCCCCCATTTATTACAGCGGCCATTTAACCTACCCTTGTGTCTCTTCAACCTTTCGATCACGCCCCACCATTGGAAGAAGCACACCCACCACGAGAAATTCTTAGAAGGTATCCTGCGCGGCTCCAATGGTGCTCCAAGCGGCTCCCGACGACGAGCGGCAGTTCACCATCAACCGTGTGCGATCGTTATTACCATCGTGCACACTTCTTTTAATTAGAATGTGTGCCCGTCTAGTGCACACACATTGATCTATCTAACTGTTTCTATTTGTTGTGGCTAATCGTAAACAGTTCATCCGTGTGAAGTGTATGCCATCAATTGCAGACACCTTGATCTGGCTGACCATTTCTGTTGTGTTGCCTAATCACACACAGTTCATCCGAGTGACTGTATGCCGTCAATCGCACACACACCTTGATCTACCAGGCCATTTCTGTTGTGTTGCCTAATCACAAACAATTCATCCGAGTGAATAGTATGCCGTACGTCGCACACACCGTCATCTGGCTGCCCGTTTCTGTTGTTAAGCTCATCGCAAATAGTTCATTTGAGTGAACCATATTCCACGTATCACACACACAACTATAATCTGAATCATGTTTGATGCCTCAGCCATCGCAAACATTTTGCATCATTTTTATGGTTTTATTACATCACCATTTGTGATTAATGCATCGCACACAGTTTCGGCGTAGGGTCTCTGATTGTAGTGTCGCGTTAGCAGCATCCTGCAGTAGTGTTGTTTTTGGTTTTCCTGGAAATCGGTACCAATGGATTCTAGACGCTACGAAACTTTTTGACGATTTTTTTCTCGACAAGAGAGGCCCTAGAAGCTTTGGGAGGAGACCAGACAAGAAACAAGAAGATGGCAAGGCAACAGGGCACGCATTGATGCCTTATGGGGCCGACGTGGCTCCGTCTGACCTCATTCCACCTCCATAAATTCTCTAAAATCGGGAAACCAACAAAGAGCCACCCAAAACACTTTTTCTGATGCCACAAGTTTCTGTTCTTCCATGATCCCATCTGGAGGCCTTCTCCAGTACTCTGTCGGAGGGGGAATCAATCACAAAGGACTTCTACATCATCCTTGCCACCCTACCGATGACGCGTGAGTAGTTCACCACAGACATACAAGTCCATAGCTAGTAACTAGATGGATTCTTCTGCCTCTTTGATCTTCAATACAATGTTCTGCTCGGTCTTCTTGGAGTTCTATCCAATGCAATCTTCTTTTGCGATGTGTTTGTTGGGTTCCGATGAATTGTGGGTTTATGATCAGATTATTCATCAATATTAATTGAGTCTTCTCTGAACTATATTATGCATGATTGTTATAGCTTTGTATCTCTCTGATTTATCCATTTGGTTTGGCCACCTAGATTGATTTATCTTGCAATGGGAGAGGTGCTTTGTCATGGGTTCAATCTTGCAGTGCTCTATATCCTAGTGAAAGAAAGGGACAAGACACGTATTTGTATTGTTACCAACAAGGATAAAACGACGGGGTTTATTTATATTCATTGGGTTTAGTTTGTCTACATCATGTCGTCTTGCCACTGGTAGAGCGAGGTGCTATACAAATGGTGTTTAACCCCTTTCCGTGACGGCGTTCTGAACCGTCGCCTAGTGAGTGACTGCGATAGGGGGGTGAAAGTGCGTTATATCGACTAGAGGGGGGGTGAATAGGCGATTTTTATGAAAGTCTTCAGAACATAGAAGTTTTGAAGACAACCGATAAAATTAAACCTATTACCATGCAGCGGAAGGTAGACTACACTAGGCAAACCATAGTCAAGTATTCAATGAAGTGAAAGCACAAAGACTAATTGCAGCTAGGTAGTAAAGATCAGGTAGGAAGATATTGTGAAGCCAAACAGAACACGCAATCACTCAGTGAAGACAAATGATAGTGCAAACATACAATGACTTCACAAGGAGTAACAGTAAGTAAAGGGAAGTGAAGATGAAACCAGTGACTCGTTGAAGACAATGATTTGTTGGACCAGTTCCAGTTGCTGTGACAACTGTACGTCTGGTTGGAGCGGCTAGGTATTTAAACCTTAGGACACACAGTCCCGGACACCCAGTCCTGAACACGCAGCTCAGGACACCCAGTCCTCACTATATTCTCCTTGAGCTAAGGTCACATAGACCTCGCCCAATCACTCTGGTAAGTCTTCAAGGTAGACTCCCAAACCTTCACAGACTTCGTTCACCGGCAATCCACAATGTCTCTTGGATGCTCAGAACGCGACGCCTAACCGTCTGGAGGATGCACAGTCCGCAAGTGTAATAAGTCTTCAGATCACACAGACAAGAAGACTTAAGTGATGCCCAATTCTCTCTGGCTCTGGTGGTTAGGGCTTTATCCTCGCAAGGAATTCTCTCTCAAAGTCTTCAAGGTGGGTTGCTCTCAAACAACAAAAGCCGTACTTTCAATCTGAGCAGCCAACCGTTTATGGTTGTAGGGGGTGTGATGAGGACATCAATACCATTGTTACACCCACAGCCCCTACTGCTACATATACGGGACCAATTACTAGAGCTCGCGCACGCCAATTAAATTATCAGGTACTTTCGTTTCTTGGTAATGATTCTAATGTTCATGAGAATATGATGCTGCTTAAATTGGATACATTTGTTTTGCTTACAAATGAAGGGCCTAGCTTGGAGAAGGATGAACATTGGAGCAAGAACAAGCATGGAGATGATGCCATGCGCAAGGGGAACAAGAACGGAGTTACAAGTGATGATTTCAGGACTTTGAAGCCCCCATAATGGGTGCATGAAGCCTTGGATGAAATATACAAGATGCCACTTCATAAATTTCATCCCGAGGCTATTATAGGTGCTGCGTCACCTTTTTATTGGGCCAGGCCCATGTAATTTCGAAATACATAAGTATAGGCTATTTTTAGAGTCCGTATGTGTGGGGAAACAAGAGATAGGGTTGATTTCGGACCCCTCCACCAAGGGCCACGAAATTCCCCTCTCTTCCTCCATATATACAGCCCTTAGGGCACCGTTTAGACTTTGGGTTTTGTTTAGATTAAAAGTTCGCCATAGCTGCAACTTCGCGTACTTCGTTTGTGTCCAACGACCAGACCAAGACGTCACAGAACCCCACCTTGATCAATAAAGCTTTCATCTTATATTCGCAATATCCCGATTGCAATCTCAGTTTCTTGCTTGTTCTTCGTTTGCTCGCAGGAAATAGACCCTCGTGGTCAGGTTGATCGTGCTCCGGCGTGGTCAATAACCCTCGGAAGTTGGTTTAGCGATTGCTAAGGCGCGATGTCCTCACACGTTCGTAGTCGGATCGTCAAAGTCGACTTCCACCAAAGCGATATCCATCATCTCATCGAAAGACGGGACACCTTTGCCTCTATCAAGTGGTATCAGATTTCCAGGTTGCTCGGTGAGATTTTACAGTTTTTCATAGTTTAGATTGAGTCTGTTCTTCATACCTACAGTCCATGAAAAAGCCACAAAAAAAATTAGGGTTAGTTCATCATATCCGAACCAATCTGAGCCTTTGCATAATCTTTTTAGGGTTTTGCTTTGTTGAATTTGCGGTTGCATCGTCGGCCTAGTTGCTGGTCTTAGAGTCTAGTCTTTTAGAGTTTCGAGTTCTGGTCATAAGTTGTCACGCCGCCGCCGCACCATCATCATCGCCCCTGCCATCTACCACCACCGCTCCGAATCCGTGTCCATATACCACCACCAATCCGTGTCCATATACCACCACCGATCCATATCCATATACTACCACCGCTACCACCACCGCTGCCATATACCACCACCATATATCCACCACCAATCCGAGTTCCTTGCTTATTAGGTTTGTTTTCGGGATCCATCTAGTTTCCGATTCGTGTTTCCTTGCCGGAGTAGGTTTCTGGAAAAAAAAGAGTCCGGAAACCACCCTCCGTTTAGGCCCAAAATTTTCCGAAAACGCACTTGTCGAAAAATTTTCTGGCTATCCTATTTTTAGGTGTTTCTAAGCGTATTGAGACAGTCGCCATTATAGAAAGTTTTTTTGACCCGTCTCCAGTTTTTGGGTCCGGGCAGTCGAAAAAAAAATTGGTCAAAAAAAATTTCGTGCCCATCCTGTCAGTTTGACCTGGGAAGAGTTTTGAGACACTCGCCACTATAGTGATTTTTCGCAAAAAAAAAGAGCAGCGCAAAATAAAAACAGCGCAAAAAAAGAGCGCAAAAAAAATTTCCAGAGTGGGCTTTTCCCTTGTTTACGTGCAGCGCCGTGATTTTGTTAGTGTTCTAGGCTCGCGTCTCTAGCACGGTCTAGCCTAGGACCAGCACAGTACCGTTGTTGAGCGTTTATTCAACTTTGCATCTCTGAATTGATTATTGCTGACCTTTTTGCTACCATATTATAAGCCTTCCCAGCTCCACATACATCTACGTCGTGCGTTTGACTCTCCCTGGTAATCGCTCTATCCAAGCTTTGAAAGTTTTTGACTACAACGGTTGCCGATCACCGCCTGCTGCTGGGTAAGAACTGGTAAGAATTTGAGATTTGCTTGACGGATTTGTGACACCCACCACCACCTCTTGTTAGTAGTCTGTAGGATCATATTCTTGTGTGTTTCTATTGCTGCTAACCATGCCAGGATCACAAGCCGACGAGACTGACTGGGAGAACATGACGAATAAGGATTTGCATGATAAATTTCAGCAAATGATGAGTGGACAGGTGCAAGATGTGCTAAACAGATTTGAAGAGGCCATGGAGAAGATAGATGGCATGGAGAAGACGTTCAAAACAAAGCTCTATAACAAGTTTAATGAATTGCTCGCGCGTCTTCCACCACCACCACCCGCTGCACCTAACGCACCTCTCCAACAACAACAACAACGACTACCTCCACGTCGCGAAACAGATCTCCGCCGAGCGAGCCGTGTTCCTCTTGCGTTTGGCCAAACTGTTGGTGCTGCTGTTGATACTTCTATGGCTCCTGCTGCTGATGCGGAGGAGGATGATTATATGGGAGATTATGAGGATGAGGTCGATCAAAATCAGCACTACGTGCAGCCACCTGCACCACCACCAGCAGGTCGACCTCAGGTATATATTCGTAATGGTAGGCCTGCACCACCACCTCAGGTACAAGATGATGTCCATATTTCTAAACTGAAATTGAATATTCCACCATTTGAGGGTAGATATCTTCCTGATATATATCTTACTTGGGAGTTAGAAACTGAACAACGTTTTACATGTTTACAATATCCCGAGGAGAGACGGGTTGCTGCTGCTGTTTGTGCTTTCACTAGTTTTGCATGTGTATGGTGGTCTGAACATTGTAGATTATATCCTATTCCCGCTACTTGGGCTGCTTTGAAAACTGCTATGCGTACTCGTTGGGTTCCACCATATTATCAACGTGAATTGCTTCAAAAATTACAGCGCTTAATACAAGGAAAAAATTCGGTAGAAGAATATTATCAGGAATTACAAACTGGCATGATTAGATGTGGTATTGTTGAGGAGAATGAAGCTATGCTTGCACGTTTTCTGGGTGGATTAAATAGAGAGATTCAGACCATTCTAGACTATAAGGAGTATACTAATATCACTCGTTTATTCCATCTTGCTTGTAAAGCTGAACATGAAGTGCAGGATCGACAAGCATTGGCGCGAACTAACTTTCTGCAGGCCGACCTTCATCATGGACACCGCATGCATCTTCTACTTCAACTGCACCAGCACCTCAATTAGGTGCCTCCTCCAGTTGTGATACAAGAAAACAGGCACAACCACCATTATCTGCCAAGAGCGCACCTGCTGGGCCTGCACGGAGTTCTTCTTCTTCCATGGCATCAACAGGGCACACAAGTGATATTATTTGTCGTCGTTGTAAGGGAGGAGGTCATTATGCGAGAGAATGCAAATCTCCGCGTGTGATGATTGCTACCGCGGATGGTGGATATGAGTCTGCTAGTGACTATGATGAGGAGACTTTGGCTCTTATTACACGTGAAGAACATGGTGGAGATGATTCTGATCATGAGACGCAATACATGGCTCCTGAAGACGCTGACAGGTATGAATGTTTAGTTGCTCAACGTGTTTTGAGTGTGCAGGTCACACAAGCTGAGCAAAATCAGAGGCACAATTTGTTCCATACCAAGGGAGTTGTGAAGGAACGTTCTGTGCGCGTCATCATAGACGGAGGTAGCTGCAACAACTTGGCTAGCATGGAGATGGTGGAGAAGCTTTCTCTCACCACAAGACCACATCCACATCCTTACTACATCCAATGGTTCAACAACAGCGGCAAGGTTAAGGTAACACGTACTGTTCGTGTGCATTTAGTATCTCTACATATGCTGATTATGTTGATTGTGATGTGGTACCTATGCAAGCATGTTCCTTATTACTTGGTAGACCATGGCAATTTGATAAAAATGTTGTACACCATGGTAGAAACAATCATTATACTCTTGTTCATAAGGATAAAAATATTACTTTGCTTCCTATGACTCCTGATTCTATTTTGAAAGATGATATTAATAGAGCTAATAAAGCAAAACAGGAGAAGAATAAGAGTGAAAATCAGATTGTGGCAAAAGAATTTGAGCAACAAATGAAGCCTAATAATAAACCATCTAGTGTTGCTTCTGAAATTAAATTGAAAAGTGCATGTTTATTTGCCACCAAATCTGATATTGATGAGCTAGATTTCAGCAAATCTGTTTGCTATGCTTTTGTGTGCAAAGAGGCATTATTTTCATTCGAGGACGTGCCTTCCTCTTTGCCTCCTGCTATCACTAACATTTTGCAGGAGTTCGCTGACGTCTTTCCACGAGACGTGCCACCGGGATTACCACCTATTCGAGGGATTGAGCATCAGATCGACTTAATTCCCGGTGCTTCACTGCCAAACCGTGCGCCATACCATACCAATCCAGAGGAGACGAAGGAGATTATGCGTCAAGTACAAGAGCTTCTCGACAAAGGTTATATACGCGAATCCCTTAGTCCTTGTGCTGTTCCTATTATTCTAGTGCCGAAAAAGGATGGTACATCACGTATGTGTGTTGATTGTAGAGGCATTAATAATATTACGAATAGATGATATGCTTGATGAATTGAGTGGCTCTACAATATTCTCCAAAGTTGATTTGCGTAGTGGTTACCATCAAATTCGTATGAAATTGGGTGATGAATGGAAAACAGCATTTAAAACAAAGTTTGGTTTATATGAGTGGTTAGTCATGCCTTTTGGGTTAACTAATGCGCCTAGTACTTTCATGAGACTAATGAACGAAGTTTTACGTGCTTTCATTGGACGATTTGTGGTAGTCTATTTTGATGATATACTGATTTATAGCAAATCTTTGGAAGAACATTTGGAACATTTACGTGCTGTTTTTATTGCTCTACGTGATGCACGTTTGTTTGGTAACCTTGGGAAGTGCACCTTTTGCACCGACCGAGTATCTTTTCTTGGCTATGTTGTTACTCCACAGGGAATTGAAGTTGACAAAGCCAAGATTGAAGCTATTGAGAGTTGGCCGCAGCCCAAAACGGTCACACAAGTGAGGAGTTTTCTTGGCCTCGCTGGATTCTATAGGCGTTTTGTGAGAGATTTCAGCACCATTGCTGCACCTCTCAATGAGCTTACAAAGAAAGGTGTGCCTTTTTTGTGGGGTACCGCACAGAAAGAAGCCTTCACGGTATTGAAAGATAAGTTGACACATGCTCCTTTACTCCAACTTCCTGATTTTAATAAGACTTTTGAGCTTGAATGTGATGCTAGTGGAATTGGATTAGGAGGTGTGTTATTACAAGATGGCAAACCTGTTGCATACTTTTCTAAAAAATTGAGTGGGCCTAGTCTGAATTATTCTACTTACGATAAAGAATTATATGCTCTTGTTCGGACTTTAGAAACATGGCAACATTATTTATGGCCCAAAGAATTTGTTATACATTCTGATCATCAATCTTTGAAACATATTAAAAGTCAAGCTAAACTGAATCGTAGACATGCTAAATGGGTTGAATTTATTGAGACTTTCCCTTATGTCATTAAACACAAGAAGGGAAAAGAAAATGTTATTGCTGATGCATTGTCTCGTTGCTATACTATGCTTTCACAACTTGACTTCAAAATATTTGGTTTGGAGACCATCAAAGATCAATATGTGCATGATGCTGATTTTAAAGATGTAATGCAGAATTGTAAAGAAGGAAGAATGTGGAACAAGTTTGTCGTTAACGATGGATTTGTGTTTCGTGCTAACAAGCTATGCATTCCAGCTAGCTCTGTTCGTCTTTTGTTGTTGCAGGAGGCGCATGGAGGAGGATTAATGGGACACTTTGGCGTGAAGAAGACGGAGGACGTACTTGCTACACATTTCTTTTGGCCAAAGATGAGACGGGATGTTGAGCGTTTTATTGCTCGCTGCACTACATGTCAAAAAGCTAAGTCACGACTCAATCCTCATGGTTTATATATGCCTTTGCCTGTACCTAGAGTTCCTTGGGAGGATATATCTATGGACTTTGTTTTAGGTTTACCTCGAACAAAGAAGGGGAGGGATAGCATATTTGTTGTCGTGGATAGATTCTCGAAAATGGCACACTTTATACCATGTAATAAAAGCGATGATGTTGTTAATGTTGCTGATTTGTTCTTTCGTGAAATTATTCGCTTGCATGGTGTGCCAAATACTATTGTTTCAGATCGTGATACTAAATTTCTTAGCCACTTTTGGAGATGTTTATGGGCCAAGTTGTGGACTAAACTGCTTTTTAGTACTACTTGTCACCTCCAAACTGATGGACAAACTGAAGTAGTCAATAGAACATTGTCTACTATGCTTAGGGCTGTTTTGAAGAATAATAAGAAAATGTGGGAGGAATGCTTGCCTCATATTGAATTTGCTTATAATCGTTCATTGCATTCTACTACTAAGATGTGCCCTTTTGAAGTTGTGTATGGTTTCCTACCTCGTGCACCTATTGATTTGTTGCCTCTTCCATCTTCGGAGAAGGTTAATTTTGATGCTAAACAACGTGCTGAATTGATTTTAAAAATGCATGAGTTAACTAAGGAAAACATTGAGCGTATGAATGCTAAATATAAACTTGCTGGAGATAAGGGTAGAAAACATGTTGTGTTTGCACCTGGAGATCTTGTTTGGTTACATTTGCGTAAGGATAGATTTCCTGATTTGCGCAAATCAAAGCTAATGCCACGTGCTGATGGTCCCTTTAAGGTGTTAGAGAAAATAAATGGTAATGCATATAAACTTGAGCTGCCTGCAGATTTTGGGGTTAGTCCCACTTTTAACATTGCAGATTTGAAGCCTTATTTGGGTGAGGAAGATGAGCTTCCGTCGAGGACGACTTCATTTCAAGAAGGGGAGGATGATGAGGACATCAATACCATTGTTACACCCACAGCCCCTACTGCTACATATACGGAACCAATTACTAGAGCTCGTGCATGCCAATTAAATTATCAGGTACTTTCGTTTCTTGGTAATGATTCTAATGTTCATGAGAATATGATGCTGCTTAAATTGGATACATTTGTTTTGCTTACAAATGAAGGGCCTAGCTTGGAGAAGGATGAACATTGGAGCAAGAACAAGCTTGGAGATGATGCCATGCGCAAGGGGAACAAGAACGGAGTTACAAGTGATGATTTCAGGACTTTGAAGCCACCATAATGGGTGCATGAAGCCTTGGACGAAATATACAATATGCCACTTCATAAATTTCGTCCCAAGGCTATTATAGGTGCTGCGTCACCTTTTTATTGGGCCAGGCCCATGTAATTTCGAAATACATAAGTATAGGCTATTTTTAGAGTCCGTATATGTGGGGAAACAAGAGATAGGGTTGATTTCGGACCCCTCCACCAAGGGCCACGAAATTCCCCTCTCTTCCTCCATATATACAGCCCTTAGGGCACCGTTTAGACTTTGGGTTTTGTTTAGATTAAAAGTTCGCCATAGCTGCAACTTCGCGTACTTCGTTTGTGTTCAACGACCAGACAAAGGCGTCACAGAACCCCACCTTGATCAATAAAGCTTTCATCTTATATTCGCAATATCCAGATTGCAATCTCAGTTTCTTGCTTGTTCTTCGTTTGCTCGCAAGAAACAGACCCTCGTGGTCAGGTTGATCGTGCTCCGGCGTGGTCAATAACCTCTCGGAGTTGGTTTAGCGATTGCTAAGGCGCGACGTCCTCGCACGTTCGTAGTCGGATCGTCAAAGTCGACTTCCACCAAAGCGATATCCATCATCTCATCGAAAGACGGGACACCTTTGCCTCTATCAGGGTGGGATATTTATAGCCACTTGGCAACCCGACCTGATTTGTCCGAAATGACCCTGGGTCACTAAGGAACTGACACGTGTTCCAACGGTCAGATTTCAAACTCACACGGCAACTTTACTTGGGCTACAAGCAAAGCTGACTTGTCCGACTCTGGACAAGATTTGCTCTCATAGTCTTCACTCGAAGACATAGGTTTTTGGTTTAGGCATCACTTCGGTCATTCTGACTGGTTCTCTTGGACCCCACTTAACAGTACGGTGGTTCCTATGACTCAACACAAAAGAAAAAGAATTACGAAAGATCTAAGTCTTCGAGCTCCATAGGCTTCATATAGTGTCTTCTCTTTTCATAGTCTTCAATGTGAATATCTTCATATACCACCTTTGACTTCAATGTCTTCATACATTTTTAGGGGTCATCTCTGGTAGTAAAACCGAATCAATGAGGGACTTCTACCTGTGTTATCCTACAATTCTCACAAACACATTAGTCCCTCAACTAGGTTTGTCGTCAATACTCCAAAACCAACTAGGGGTGGCACTAGATGCACTTACAATCTCCCCCTTTTTGGTGATTGATGACAAACTAGTTGAAGTTTTCAACGGGGAATATAATCTGTGAAATTGTAAAGGATGAGGAATTGTCTTCATAAGTTGCAAGGGCTCCCCCTGAAGATGTGCTTATAAGTTAATTTGCTTTTGGAATGCAAATGCACATGGCAGATTGTACTTGTGGAGATCCACTATGCATGTGAAAGTATATGAAGATAATGACATGCATAATGGGAAATGGACGTCTGCAGAATGAGCTAAGTGCGGAATTTATCGTCGCACATGCGGAATTTATCTTCGCAAAACAAGGTGGCAAATAAGTAGCAGACGACCATCTAGTTTAACTGTTACAACTCATAAGAACCAAATGTAGCAAAAACGAGAGTTGTAAGCACGAAGCAAAATATAAAGCACCCGACCATATGGACCCGCTTGAAGACTATCAATCTCATATGCTTCTCCCCCTTTTGTCAGTAATGACCAAAAAGGTTTGAAGACATAGAGCCTATACTCGTTCCCATGAGGAGTAGGTGAAGTAGCAAGGTTGTTGGTGTTGTTTGGCGGTGCAGAAGAGCTTGGAGGTGCTGAAGGAGGTGGCGGTGAAGTAGCATCGTCTTCTTCCTCAATAATTCTGGCAGTCCTAGGATTGGCTTCTGGACCTGAGGCATGTGCTCAACATGATAGTCGAATTGGGCACCGGCAGCAGACTCAGGAACAGAAGTGGCGGGATCAGTGGCTTCGCTGTCTTCTGAAGCTTTTGCTGGGGAGGGCTCCACATTAGCTTCATTGGTGGTTGTGGCAGCCTCACGATTTTCATCCTCCACTTGACTAGCTGGAGGGTCGGTCACAAGCACATTCTCCTGGAGAACTGCTTCTTGGTGGGACAGGGGAGTGGGATCTTGTGGGACTCCTTCTTCTGCGGCTGATGCAGCCGGAATGTCTTCAGCAGAGACTTGAGGCCTTGGACCTTTGTGAAGCCTGCGGAACACAGACGACGCCTGTGGAGTTGGAGTGGGCTGGGCCTCATTGTCTTCTTCCTCTTGTGGGCGATCCGCCCATGAAGCATCCTGTGCAATTGGCGTCAGTGGACGACCAATGCTGATGAGTTCGCTGTTTTCATGCTGAGGAAGGACTGCACCATCTTCTACATTGTCATGTTGACCAATGTCTTCAGCAGCAATGGGATCAGCTGCTGGAATGTCTTCAGCTTCATGAGCCTCTGTGGAAGCAGGCTCATGAATTGTCAGTTGTCGTTCAGCTTCAGGATAGACCATAGAAATGGGTTCAACTATCAAGGGCTCTGTGGAAGCAGCCCGAGCTTTCTTGGTCTTCCTCTTCTTCTTGGAGGGGGCAGTAGGAGAGGCTTCACAGTGTTTCCTCTTCCTGGCTTCAGCCTCAGCAGTCCTTGTCTTCTTGAGCTCTGAAGCTGTTGACCGTCTTTTTGGCTTCGAGCCAGTTAGTCTAGTTGGGAAGACAATCGGAACTGCTTCTTGCCTTGGTGCATCAGGTTCAGCCGTAGCAGGCTTCTTCTTCTTCTTTGCGGCCATCCTGGGGTCGATGCCAGGACGCCCAAGTGCCTTGCACTTCTCAGCCTCATTATAGGCTTGCACACATCTGTTAGCCAGAGTCTTCATGCGCTCACGCGAACCCTAAGCTTCTACAGGCTTCTTCACAAAGGCTTCCTTGAGCTCGTGCATCATTGTCTTGAAGTTCTTCACTTCTTGCACGCTGAGCTTGGCCATATGCTTCTTGAACTGAGCCTTTTCATAGTCAATCTTCTGCTTCAGTTCAACAATGCGCTAGGCAATAGCAAGTTCTGAAGCAATGGCGCCTTGGAAGGCGACACTGAGGCCAATGGGTAGCTACAGATCTTCAAAGCTGATGTTTGGTGTGTCAAACCACTCGTCAATGAAGTTGTGGATGATGGTGACATCAAAGAGAGGCAGATCATTGAAGATTTCTGCTTCTTCTTTGCTCTTGATGAGTTGCTCAAGAGCGTCATCTGCAAGATCTTCATCACTTGACAGATCAATGTCGTCATTGTGCAGAATGGCAGCAGCTGTTAGCTCTTTGCCAGTGTGAGACAGAGGCATCTTGGCCTTCTGGGGCTTGGAGATGCGTGATAAGTCTTCAGACTGCACACTGTCTTCAGGAGGTGCCGTTGCCAATGGCTTCGCCCTTGAGATTTTTGGTGAAGGGGCCGGCTTTGAAGCTTTTGGCTTCTTCAACTGCTTTGGCTTCGGCACTGCAGGCGTGTCATCAGACGCAGTGTCAGCTGTAGGCTCATTCACTGCAGTCCCTTGAACCAAGATGTAGGTGATGAGGCCTTCAAGGTTGGCGAAAGGACCGATGACATTGGGTTCTGCATGTCGTGTGCCATCTGCCCTTGGAGATGAGGGACCAGGGTTGAAGTCTAACCCAAAAGTCTTCTTGTTCTGCTTCGCTGAGTTCTAAGCAAACTGGAAGTTGCACTTGAACAGATTGTCGTCACGACACCATAGCAGTGACGACGAGTGTGCATCAGCAGGCTGTGGTCCACGGACCATGCATGGATAGAAGCCTTGAGCAATGGCTTCATCTCTGGACCTGGGTAGAAGATTCTTGAATAGGATGTCTCCCCACGGTCTCTTGATGGCGTTTTTCTCAGCATACTCCCGGGTCACAAATTTGTATTTGAACCATTGTTCTGCCCAATATCTTCGAATCCATTGGATTCGGGTCTTGCGCTGACTGTAATCCTCTTCAGGATCTGTCTTGTACATTTCTGAGAGTTCATCTGGAAGATCTCTGGAGGTCTCACCACGACGCTTTCTGCCACCCTTCCTTGCTGCTTTCTCTAAAGCCATAAACTTTAACTTGAAAGGCTTCAAAGGTTTTCGTTTGCTGGACAAACAGGAACTGGCTTCAGGAGAATTTATGTGATGCTGTAAGAATTCTGCAAATGAATGCAGACTATGAGAACCAAAGGATTCTCCCATGGACATGTACCTGTGACAGCATTAAGGTGCGAGGGAAGGGGAAGAGGTCATATGCATTCTCAGAAGATTTTGAAGATAAATCAGTTTAGAAGACATTGACCTCATCATGCGAAGACATTCACTAATAGATAAGAAGTTGGTTCCAGATTTGTACGAATCCACAGATCAGTACAAGTGAGGAATCTAACTACTTTGTGAAGCACAAGTGAATATACTAGGCATGTTATGAGATGCAGTATGAGAGAGATCTAGCTTGTGTGAACAGAAACTGCTTGTGGTAGAAAGTGACAAATCCATAGGATCAACGGTGCCGTAAAAAGAGGAAGTTTTATTTACCACACTAAGAACTGCTAGACGGAGTGTAAGATGAGGCCGAGCGGTTCGATCTTCCATGCCCTAACTTGGCGACGGAGGACACCTACGGCGACGGCGGAGAGGATGATGTCCGCGGTCGGCGTGAAGACGGCATCGGAGAGGTTGCAGCAGCGAAGTGCTTTGTCGCCGGCGTCGTCGAGGGCTAGCGGTGGCGCTAGGGTTCGTGCGAGGGTGGAAGAAGAGATAATGACCGCTGTGAGTGTGTATTTATAGGTACAGGGGCGGCACTATGCTATTACATAGGTGCCCCTGGCGATTCGCATCTGAGGAACACATGGCCATTATGTGGAATTTTGGGGTTTGTTCCACGTCCCACGCATGCCTGGATTGTCGGGTGGTCGTTCCTACTTCTCCGGATTTCATGTGGAGGAATGAGCATTGCAAACAGACTTAATGGTTGTCTTTGTATCTTCTGCTGACAAGGACGCAGAGAAGACATTTGACAGTTTCAATAGAATGCATATGACTTGGGGAGATAGAGTTTGAGATAGAAAGCATAGAGAGATTAGGGTCCGATCACATTCACTTAGTTCAAAAGATTCAACACGAAGACATAGCTATAAGTGAATGTTGTAGAGGATAGAACACTAGTGTGTGTGTGTGTCTATATATATATATATACATATATATATATATATATATATATATATATATAATCAACATAGTGCAGATAATCATGAAAATATGTTGAGATCGAAGCCAAACCAAATGTGAAGACATTGCAAGGTAACGCCATGAGTGAAACACTTCAAAATAGAACGTTTGGTGGTGGTGTTACCCACCGTATAGGAAGTATTAGACCCAGACATGGCGCACAATTATCGTGGCGCTTCGAAGTCAAATTCCACATTAATGTATTCACACTTAGAATGTATGTCTTCATTGATTGAAGATATACTTTACTTCGTGTGTTGCACATCTAAGTCATCAATATGCATAAGGGCTAGGATGTGTGCCTGATCACAGGACATTTGAGGATTCCAGGATATTTAGCTCACATCGTAACTTGCAAAACCTCTTCTCATCCAAGGGCTTGGTGAAGATATCTGCCAATTGCTCCTCAGTGTTGACGTCTATGATATCAATGTCTTCCTTCACAACATGATCTCTGAGAAAGTGATGACGAATTTCAATGTGCTTTGTCTTCGAGTGCTGAACTGGGTTGTTGGCAATCTTGATGGCGCTTTCGTTGTCGCAGTAAAGTGGCACTTGCTTCAGATGAACGCCATAGTCCTTGAGTGTTTGCTTCATCCACAGAAGCTGAGCGCAGCAAGATCCAGCAGCAATGTATTCAGATTCAGTAGTGGAGAGAGATACACAGTTCTGCTTCTTTGAAGACCAACATACAAGTGATCGTCCCAGAAAGTGACATGTGCCTGATGTAGACTTGCAATCAACTTTGTCACCAGCATAATCAACATCCGAGAATCCAACCAGATCAAACTCTGAGCCCTTTGGATACCATAATCCTAGAGTTGGGGTGTGAGCCAAATATCGAAGAATTCGCTTCACAGCTAAGTGATGCGACTCCTTTGGTGCCGCTTGAAACCGAGCACACATGCAAACACTAAGCATAATATCTGGCCTAGATGCACATGGATAAAGTAAAGAACCAATCATGGAGCGGTATACCTTTTGATCGAACTCTTTACCATTGTCGTCAGGACCCAGATGATGTTTGGCTGGCATTGGTGTTGTGAAGCCTTTGCAGTCTTGCATACCGAACTTCTTCAGGCAATCTTTGAGATACTTCTCTTGAGATATGAAGATGCCATTGCGTTGTTGTCGTATTTGAAGACCGAGGAAGAACTTCAGCTCCCCCATCATGGACATCTGATATTGCTCTTGCATCATATATCCAAACTCTTCACTGTACTTCTGATTGGTGCAGCCGAAGATAATGTCATCCACATATATTTGGCACACAAACAGTTCACCATCATATGTCTTCGTGAAAAGAGTGGGATCTAGGGAACCAGGTATGAAGCCTTTGCTCTTCAGGAAGTATTTGAGTGTGTCATACCAGGCCTGAGGGGCTTGTTTGAGGCCATACAGTGCCTTGTTGAGCTTGTATACCATGTCAGGATGTTTTGGATCTTCAAAGCCAGGCAGTTGTGCAACATACACTTCTTCTTCAATCTTGCCATTGAGAAAGGCACTCTTCACATCCATTTGGTATAGAAGTATGTTATGATGATTTGCATAGGCCAGCAGTATGCGTATGGCTTCAAGTCTAGCCAAAGGAGCAAATGTTTCATCGAAGTCAATGCCTTCCACTTCAGTATATCCTTGAGCAATGAGACGAGCTTTGTTTCTGACAACTTGACCATGCTCATCTTGCTTGTTGCGGTATATCCATTTGGTGCCTATTATATTGTGCTTCCATGGATCAGGATGCTTAACCAGTTCCCATACATTATTAAGCTCAAACTGTTGAAGCTCTTCGTGCATAGCTTGAATCCATTCAGGTTCCATGAAGGCTTCTTCAACTTTCTTGGGTTCTGTTATTGAGACGAATGCGAAGTGCCCACAGAAATTTGCTAGCTGAGTTGCCCTTGAATGAGTGAGTGGACCAGGTGCATTGATGCTATCAATTATTCTTTCAATCTGCACTTCATTGGCAATGCGAGGATGTATAGGGCGAAGACTTTGCTCTTGCTGTTCATTGTCGTTGTTGAAAGGAATGTCTTCAGGCTGAGCATTGTCTTCATGTTGATCAGGTGCTGAAATGATAAGTTCTTCTTCAAGATGAGCTTCAGAAGGTATAATTTCTCCAGTTCCCATTAGCTTGATTGATTCACTGGATGGAACTTCATCTAGCACATTTGGCAGCTGCTCTCTTTGTGAACTGTTGGTCTCATCGAACCGCACATCCACTGTGTCAATCACTTTGTAATGAAAGAGATTGAAGACTCTGTAGGAGTGCGCATCCTTTCCATATCCAAGCATAAAACCCTCATGTGCTTTTGGTGCAAATTTTGAGGTGTGATGTGGGTCCTTGATCTAGCACCTTGCGCCAAATACTCTGAAGTAACTGACATTTGGCTTCTTGCCAGTAAGGAGCTCATAAGATGTCTTGTTCAGTAGCTTGTGAAGATAAACATGATTGATTGTATGGCATGCAGTATCAATGGCTTCGGGCCAGAATTTTCTTGGGGTCTTGTATTCATCTAGCATCGTTGTGGCCATCTCAATTAGTGTTCTGTTCTTGCGTTCGACGATGCCATTCTGCTGTGGCGTGTACGGGGCTGAGAATTCATGTGTGATGCCCAAGGTATCAAGATATGTATCAAGGCCAGTGTTCTTGAATTCAGTGCCATTGTCACTTCTGATGTGCTTTATCTTGGCGCCAAAATTGTTCATAGCTCGATTGGCGAAGCGTCTGAAGACATCCTGCACTTCCGTCTTGTAAAGGATTATGTGCACCCAAGTATATCTAGAATAATCATCAACATAACGAAGCCATAGAGGCAAGAAGTAGTAGTTAGAGTTGAGTAATGAGTGGGACCGAAAAGATCCATGTGAAGCAGTTCGAAGGGTCGAGTTGTGGTCATGATTGTCTTCGAGGGATGTTTGGCCCTCGTCATCTTCCCTGCTTCACAGGCACCGCATAAGTGGTCTTTCTTGAACTTGACGCCCTCGATGCCTATGACATGCTTCTTCTTCGCAAGGGTGTGGAGGTTCCTCATGCCAGCATGTCCAAGCCTCTGATGCCAGAGCCAGCATTCTGAAGCCTTTGCTAGAAGACATATTGCAAGATGTGGCCCTGCTAATAAGTCTACCACGTACAAATCATCTTTTCGATACCCTTCAAACACTAGAGACTTGTCAAATTCCATTAGTACAAGGCAACGATATTTTCCAAACATTACGATAATGTTCAAATCGCAAAGCATTGAGACAGACATTAAGTTGAAGCCAAGGGATTCAACAAGCATGACTTTATCCATGTGTTGATCCCTTGAGATTGCAACTCTACCTAGACCCAATACCTTACTTTTACCAGTGTCAGCAAATGTGATGTGGCTCTTGTCGGATGGACGTAAGGTTGAGTCCATAAGAAGACTTCTTTTGCCAGTCATGTGATTTGTACACCCACTGTCAATAATCCATTCTGAAGACGCTGGTGTCGTACCCTACAGTGCAGTTAGGGGGATAGGCTTCACCAAGAGCATTGTGAAGCAAAAACATTTGACGAACCAGTGGGTTATGAAAGCTTAGATCCAGGTTAGGACTAATAGGGGGAGTAGCAAGCGATTCAGGTATGAAGTACATAGTAAGACCATTTGGGCATTTGATCTTGCGCCCTACAAGATGTTTAAGGTCCCCAGCAATAGCGTCAGACGATTTTGGTTTTCTGCTGGAGACCTTTCCCTGCAAAAGAGAGTTAAGCTTTCTTAGCCACCCACATCAAGGGCGGCTTAGAAGCAATAAGTCTAAGTGCAGCATCTGAGAATTTTGGCCTTGAAGCCTTAGCAAACAGTCTTGCAGGCGGACAATAGTACTCATAAGAATAAGCAGAATAGTTCTTGGTCTTATGAACATGGCAGTTTGATGAACCGCTCTCATATTCATATGCCTGAGTATGGTTTCCCTGCAAAACATTTGCGTTAGTGCGACTCAGGTGAGTCCTCTGTCTGTATGAAGCCTTTGGACCGTATGAAGCCTTTGGTCTGAGGTTTGTCTTCTTCACGTGAGGTGTCATGATGACATTCACAGGAAGACTCTCCAGACACCTTTTCAGAACCCAGATCTTCTTCATAGGCGGTCCATTCCTGCAGTTAGTACCAATGTACCTGGCAAACACTTCACCATTCTGATTCTTAAACAGTATATAGTTTGCATCAAAGGATTCATCAATGATAATGGGGTTAGCACAAGTGAAGCCAGATAGATTGGATGGATCTGCTGAAGGTTCCTTTGCAGCAACCCACATGGTTTTGGGGTACTGCTCAGGTTTCCAGTAAGAGCCATCTGCATTCACTTTCCTTACGAACCCTACACCCTCTTTCCTAGGGTTTCGGTTCAGAATCTGCTTTTTCAGGACATCACATAGCGTCTGATGCCCTTTAAGACTTTTGTACATCCCTGTTTCAAGCAATGTCTTCAACCTAGCATTCTCATTAGCAATAGCGGTGGTATCCTCAGCAGAGGGGTTAGTTATCACATCAACAGTTGAAGATATTGCAACAGCAGTAGCAGTAGGACATTCAACAACAGAAGTAGCATTATCACGCTCAATGCATTTAAGACATGGTGGTTCAAATCCTTCCTGAGCGGGACTGATCTGTTTGGCACAAAGTGACTCGTTTTCCGTTTGAAGATCTTCATGAACCGCTCTCAATTTCTCAAGATCTTGCTTCCTTTGAAGATAATCACAGGAAAGCTTTTCATGAGTTGTTGAGAGAGTTTCATGACGACTTTCAAGTTCCTGATACTTAACGTGAAGATTTTTTTATGTCTTCAATTAAGGATTCAGATCGAGTCATTTTAGCACCTAACAGATCATCGCTTCTGTCTAACAGTTTTTGAATATGTTCCATAGCTTTCTGTTGTTCAGTTGCAATTTTAGCAAGTGTTTTGTAGCTAGGTTTTGAACCACAATCAGAGTCATCGTCACTAGATGTTTGATAGTGAGTAGTGTGTGTGTTTACCTTGGCATCACGTGCCATGAAGCAGTAGGTAGAAGCGGAGTAGTCCTTGTCATTTGCATCAGTGTCAGTGATGAAGTCATTGTCTTCAGTGTTGAAGATGGACTTGGCAACATATGTTGTAGCCAGACTTGCGACGCCTGAGTCGGATTCCTCCTCAGACTCCACCTCCGCCTCCTTAGAAGCAGACTCCTCCTCTGAATCCATTTCCTTGCCAACAAACGCACGTGCCTTGCCAGATGAGCTCTTCTTGTGTGATGAAGACTTTGAGGAAGACTTGGAAGAAGACTTTGAGTATTTCTTCTTCTTCTTCTTGTCGTCAGAGTCATATTCCTTGCTCTTCTTCTTTTTGTTCTCATTGTCCCACTATGGACACTCAGAGATGAAGTGGCCAAGTTTCTTGCACTTGTGACATGTTTTCTTCTTGTAGTCATGAGCAGGAGCTTCATCATTCCTTGAACTTGATCGGGAAGACTTTCTGAAGCCTTTCTTCTTGGTGAATTTTTGGAACTTCTTGACAAGCATAGCAAGTTCCCTTCCAATGTCTTCAGGATCATCAGAACTGCTGTCAGATTCTTCTTCAGATGAGAAGACAACTTTTGCCTTCAAGGCACGAGTTCGCCCATAGTTTGGACCGTAGATATCTCTTTTCTCCGAAAGCTGAAACTCATGTGTGTTGAGCCTCTCAAGTATGTCAGACGGATCGAGTGTCTTGAAATCAGGATGTTCTTGAGTCATCAGGGCCAGGATGTCAAACGAACTATCAAGTGATCTCAGCAGCGTCTTGACGACTTCGTGTTTGGTAATCTTAGTGGCGCCGAGGGCTTGAAGCTCATTTGTGATGTCAGTGAGTTGGTCAAATGTGTGCTGGACATTCTCATTGTCATTTCGCTTGAAGCGGTTGAAGAGGTTGCGAAGGACACTGATTCTCTGATCTCTCTGGGTTGAGATGCCTTCATTGACCTTGGAGAGCCAGTCCCAGACCAGCTTAGATGTCTTCAAAGCACTCACACGGCCATACTGTCCTTTGGTCAGATGACCACAGATGATATTCTTGGCAGTAGAGTCCAGTTGAACGAATTTCTTGACATCAGCAGCAGTGACACCTTCTCCAGCCTTGGGAACGCCGTTCTCGACGACATACCATAGGTCGACGTCAATGGCTTCAAGATGCATGCGCATCTTATTCTTCCAGTAGGGATATTCAGTTCCATCGAAGACGAGGCACGCAGCGGAGACTTTAATTATCCCTGCAGTCGACATAGCTAAAACTCCAGGTGGTTAAACCGAATCACACAGAACAAGGGAGCACCATGCTCTGATACCAATTGAAAGTGCGTTATATCGACTAGAGGGGGGGGGGTGAATAGGCGATTTTTATGAAAGTCTTCAGAACATAGAAGTTTTGAAGACAACCGATAAAATTAAACCTATTACCATGCAGCGGAAGGTAGACTACACTAGGCAAACCATAGTCAAGTATTCAATGAAGTGAAAGCACAAAGACTAATTGCAGCTAGGTAGTAAGGATCAGGTAGGAAGCTATTGTGAAGCCAAACAGAACACGCAGTTACTCAGTGAAGACAAATGATAGTGCAAACATACAATGACTTCACAAGGAGTAACAGTAAGTAAAGGGAAGTGAAGATGAAACCAGTGACTCGTTGAAGACAATGATTTGTTGGACCAGTTCTAGTTGCTGTGACAACTGTACGTCTGGTTGGAGCGGCTAGGTATTTAAACCTTAGGACACACAGTCCCGGACACCCAGTCCTGAACACGCAGCTCAGGACACCCAGTCCTCACCGTATTCTCCTTGAGCTAAGGTCACATAGACCTCGCCCAATCACTCTGGTAAGTCTTCAAGGTAGACTCCAAACCTTCACAGACTTCGTTCACCGGCAATCCACAATGTCTCTTGGATGCTCAGAACGCGACGCCTAACCGGCTGGAGGATGCACAGTCCTCAAGTGTAATAAGTCTTCAGATCACACAGACAAGAAGACTTAAGTGATGCCCAATTCTCTCTGGCTCTGGTGGTTAGGGCTTTATCCTCGCAAGGAATTCTCTCTCAAAGGCTTCGAGGTGGGTTGCTCTCAAACGACAAAAGCCGTACTTTCAATCTGAGCAGCCAACCGTTTATGGTTGTAGGGGGTGGGCTATTTATAGCCACTTGGCAACCCGACCTGATTTGTCCGAAATGACCCTGGGTCACTAAGGAACTGACACGTGTTCCAACGGTCAGATTTCAAACTCACCCGGCAACTTTACTTGGGCTACAAGCAAAGCTGACTTGTCCGACTCTCGACAAGATTCGCTCTCATAGTCTTCACTCGAAGACATAGGTTTTTGGTTTAGGCATCACTTCAGTCATTCTGACTGGTTCTCTTGGACCCCACTTAACAGTATGGTGGTTCCTATGACTCAACACAAAAGAAAAAGAACTATGAAAGATCTAAGTCTTCGAGCTCCATAGGCTTCATATAGTGTCTTCTCTTGTCATAGTCTTCAATGTGAATATCTTCATATACCACCTTTGACTTCAATGTCTTCATACATTTTTAGGGGTCACCTCTGGTAGTAAAACCGAATCAATGAGGGACTTCTACCTGTGTTATCCTGCAATTCTCACAAACACATTAGTCCCTCAACTAGGTTTGTCGTCAATACTCCAAAACCAACTAGGGGTGGCACTAGATGCACTTACAGGGGGTCCTTCCCACATGACCCGGAAATCGTCGGGGATACACCCTCCTAGTACACACGCTCGGCAAAATGAGGTCATGTACGACGGGCGATCGATCAAATATTATTATACATGCCCAATTGGTTCGGTCATAAGTACATCCCACACAATCAGTCCCAAACAAACGTTTCCGTTTGTTATGTACATTCCACACAGTCAATCCAAGGAATACGTTTCCGTTCTTATGTACATGCCACACAGTCAATCCAGGGAAAACGTTTCCGTTCGTATGTACATCCCACACAGTCAATCCAGGGAAAACGTTTTCAATTGTATGTACATCCCACACAGTTTTATGTATAGGCTCGTGTGTGATAGGTGTAACTATCACATACGCTCTGCCTCGGTTAACCATTTGCTTTTATCACACACAATTTGATGAAGAAAACTGTGTGGCATTGCACTATCCATCACAAGCGCTTTTGCTGCTAGAACCATTTGCAAAGTTCCATGACCCATTTAGCAGGTTTATTAGTTTACAATTAATAATTTCAGTATTATGCAAGTTCACATTTCATTTTGAACAGTTGTTTGCCAATTTCATATCAGGCACATAAATATATTTTAACATCACAGTACGATAGCTACGTGAAAAGAGCATAGTACATCATATAGCTAGTTCATCTTCATAAGAACAATATATTCCTTTCCCTAATCGAGATCATCTAGGCTCGTCTTACCTCTGCTTTCAGTTCAGTAAGAACCTATTTCGCACTGGCCAACTGGGAAAGTGCTTCCTCCTTCGCCAACACCATCTTAGCAAAGTCTGATTTAAAATAAATTGAGCGCATTCTCCACCTTCCTCGTTTTATCCTGCATCTTCAAATATTCTTCAGCGTTGACAACACTTTCTCTAAGCCTACCTCTGTTCTCTTCCTCATACATGCTCCAGAGCTTTGCTAGGCACGTCTTCAAAGACTGTGGCCACTCTTGATCAACCCACTCCAAGTACGAACACTTTCGTTCATCCAATAATATTTAAAACTAGATCAGTAACAATTGTAGGCGAAATGGGTTTATAGCAACATAGAAAATCACCAATACTTACTTTGAAAAACTAAAGAAACATGTTAATTATGACATATCTTCTAAAAAATATCAATGTGCAAATGAATGAATTGCTACTGAGACAAGAACCAAATTCTCAAACATCAGAAGCTATAATTAACCACAACAACGCTACAAGTTCTTACTCATGTACTATAAATAACAAATTGAACATTTTATGAGGAAGCTAAATATAACTGCAACAACATAGCGACAGTGTTTGTATGACAGCAAATTGATACTAACAGGTGTGCACATGCCCAAATTTAGTAACATGGAACTAATAGCACTAAGGTCGTCCACTATGTATGCCAAAACCAGTGTAAAGATAACTGTTGCTACATTTCACACCGATGCCCTGCACTGGCGAGCCGGTGCAGCTGAAAAAATTAGGGACCCGGACTTCGGAGCACCTAGTTGCTCTGATACCTAGTTCCTTCGTGCCATAAAGATTTAGTATTTAACTGGTTGGCTGCTCGGATGTGTGGACCAAAGTTGGCTGCACAAACTACTGAAGCGGTGCCAAATAATTTTCTAATGGCACGACTGATGAGACGGCAACATTTTTAGATACTAGGTACAAACTGTGACACTGTCTTAGGATGTGGTCGAAGGTGTGGTATGAATGGGTTGGGACCGTGACAGTGTCTGAATCACATCTAAAAATGATTTGTAACAACGAAAGAGGGGCTAACCTTCTCTGCACATGCCAGAAATTTCCTCCCACTGTCCACAGATTCAAACGCAACTAGCTTCACGCGTGGAGATTGATGGTGACAATGAGCAGACAGATCTTCAACCCCGCTCCATTCGTTGCAACTAATGGTCCTTGGGAGCTACAAGACAAAGAAATGACTCAAATCGACCGTCGGGTTAAAATCCTTCATTCCAAGTCATAGCCCGAGAGAGAGAAGAGAGGCATACCTGGGTGGTGAAGGAGTCGTCTAATGTCTACTACACAACTTATTCTTGTAGACTTATGTTGGGCCTCCAAGCGTAGAGTTTTGTAGGACAGTAGCAATTTTCCCTCAAGTGGATGACCTAAGGTTTATCAATCCGTGGGAGGTGTAGGATGAAGATGGTCTCTCTCAAACAACCCTGCAACCAAATAATAAAAAGTCTCTTGTGTCCCCAACACACCAAATACAATGGGAATTTGTATAGGTGCACTAGTTCGGCGAAGAGATGGTAATAAAAATGTAGTAATGATAGTAGACATTGATTTTCGTGGTAGGAACAAAAAAATAGCAAGGTAGCAATTGATAAACGGAGCACCAAATGGTATTGCAATGCTTGGAAATGAGACCTAGGGTATGTACTTTCGCTAGTGCAACCTCCCAACAATGGTAATATAATTGGATCATATAACCATCCCTCAACTTGCGATAAAGAATCACTCCAAAGTTCCTATCTAGCGGAGAACATAAGAAGAAATCGTTTGTAGGGTACGAAACCACCTCGAAGCTATTCTTTCCGATCAATTTATCCAAGAGTTCATACTAAAAATAACACCAAATAATTTCAGATTCATAATACTCAATCCAACACAAAGAACCTCAAAGAGTGCCCCAAGATTTCTACCGGAGAAACAAAGACAAGAACGTGCATCAACCCCTATGTCTGAACAGAAGGTTAAGTTGATTTGTGATAGACTCAAGGTAGCCCAGTCCAGGCAGAAGAGTTATGCGGATTCTAAACGCAAGGAGACAGTTTATGAAGTTGAGGACAGAGTGTATCTTTGTGTATCACCACTTCGAGGAGTGAAGCGTTTTGGAGTTAAAGGGAAGTTAGCACCACGTTTTGTGGGACAATACCAAGTTTTAGAACGTATGGGAGAAGTTGCTTACAAGTTGGAGTTGCCTGAAGGATTGTCAGGAGTTCATGACGTGTTCCATGTTTCTCAGTTGAAGCAGTGCCACGCAGAGATGGCGGATATCCCTCTGAGAGATACAGTACCACTGGAAGCGATACAGTTGGATAGTGACTTGACATATGAGGAGAAACCAGTCAAGATACTCGAGTTTGCCAGCCGAGTTACACGCAGCAAAGTAATAAAGTTATGCAAAGTTCAGTGGAGTCAACATACCGAACATGAAGCCACCTGGGAACGAGAGGAATACCTACGGAAGAATCACCCACACCTATTTTCTAGCCAACCCGAATCTCGAGAGCGAGATTCATCTTAAGGGGGGTAGGTTTGTAACATCCCAAATTTCCAATTTGGAATGTTATACATTAGATCATCATTGCATATCATATTTTATTGCATTTTGGTTTGATCCTAGAAATTCTATGCAACTCAAGGACCCACGGAGAGAGTTGAGAATTTCGTTATTTTCATATTTGAGTTTTTCTCAAATTTTGAAAAGAGGATCTCTTGATTTTAATTATTTCCTCTTCGACTATTTCTTTTATAAAAATAAAAAGAGAGAGGATAAAATGATTTCCTCAAAATAAAGAAATATTGGAGGTTTAATATTAAAATCAAATAAGATTTTTGTTCGGAGTTTTGTCGCTATTTTATTTCAATTAGGAAAAATATGCGTTTTTCAAAATTGCACTAGAAGCCCAAATAAATGTTCACCTGGTCCGGCTTATTCTTAGAGGACGCGGAAAATTTATTTCAAGATTTTTGGAGTCCGTTTAGTATTTATTTTATTCATCTTTCTGCGCGAAATAATTTTAAAAAAGGAAACCGACCTTGG
>NC_057797.1:342057695-342102239 GCF_018294505.1 Triticum aestivum | reverse complement strand
CGCCACCCGCGACACCGCCGCCGAGCCGCCGCCTCGCCGCGCCGCCCGTCGCCGACCCGCCGTCCGCCGCCGCCGTCGTTTTGCCCGATGCCGCCGGAGGTAGCCGCCGCCACCTCAGTTTTCGCGAGAAAACCGATCGGTTTTTTTTGAAAACCCTAGATCCATTTTTTTAGTTTTGGTTCCGTTTTTTCGGTTTAGTTATTTAGCGGATGTTCGTCCGTACGTTCGTTTTAACAAACGGTTTTCGCCCATTAGCCACAGATAATGAACGTTCGTTCTTAGTCTGTTCGTCAGTTTTTCTTTTTCTCGGATTTTCCGCGATTATTTTTGATCGTGATTTCTGATCCGATTTTCGTTTTAGTTTAACTTTTCGCTCGTTTATCGGAATCAGGCGATTCAAGTGCCTGGAGTTTCGTCTTGAAACCCTCTTTCTGTTTAATCAACTTAAACAAGTTTTTGCTACTGTAAAATTTGAATTTAGTCCAGATTAGCAAACGAAGCTTGTTTCTTTCGCAGTTTGAGTTTCGTTGTTTCATTTGATTTGATTCTTTTTGCAAACCAGAGTTCTTAAGTTGAACTTTCTGGTTAGATCTCTTATTTGAGTTTTACCCATGTGTTGTTGCTTTATTGCTTATTGTATGTTTGTTTGTTTGTTTGCGATAGAGTACCCGGAGTGTGAAGCGTGCTACTACGAGTCTCTAGGTTTCACGGATCATCAGCAAGGCAAGTAACACTTTGATCATACCTCTTTACTACCCAGTTTTATTGCATTAGATCAATCTGTGAACAATTGCATGGTTAGGGTCTAATTTAATTTGTGGGTTTGGGAAGTAGATGAGGTAGTACCTATTCACCTGTTTATTATCAAACCTATGGGAGTTACTTCTACGTTGCTTATATTGCTTTGCTATGCTCGTAGACGTGGTTTGGGTTTGAGAGTATTCATGACAGATGTGAGTATTGTTAAGTAATGGTTAACTTAAGGTGGCAACTTTAATACACATCTGGGTGGATTGAGGCACCTGGGGAACCCAGTGATTGCCTGTATTTTTTGGAAATCCCGGGGTACCGTGTGATTCTCCTATGGACTGCCACCCAGGCTCAAAGGGATCATGAGATTATTCATGCTAGAAGCTTCCGTGTGTAGCCACAAGCCATTATGGGCTCTGGCATAGTTGAGTATGTTGTGTGACCTCTTTCAGTGGCAGACTAGCAGATGTAGGGGATGTAGGTGGTACTGTCTACCCAGAGTAAAGAGTTAACGCTTCTCAAAGACTGTGTCTCGGTCATCCGTTTCTCAAACACCATGTAGTGCGAGAAATCCAACGGAGGAGATCGAGTCTTGTGGGGAAAAGTGCGCAAACCTCTGCAGAGTGTACAAACTAATCTTGATTAGCCGTGTCCCTGGTTATGGACATCTTGAGTATCTGGTTCTTGGATTATCATGTGGATCTCATCACTCTTAATTATAAAATTTTATTGGGTTATTAATTACTTTTAATTGGGATTGAGATGGGGTTTACCATTCTCAATGTTTAACAACCACCATGATAGTTAAATAAAATTTATTCCTTTGTTGTAGGGAAAATTTGACTTTCCGCAAAACATATTTAACCATACAGCCTCCACCAGCCATATATGCATGTAGTGATAGCATTATTCTGTTCATTACTCTTTTGTTGCAGACTTTTCAGACGACGAGTAAGGTGCCTTAGTTCGTGGTCTTTCACTCAGTGATGTCGTTTGAGTTGATGGACTCACTTTATCTTCCAAGCCTTTCGCTGTTATCGTTTTAGATGGCCTTAAGCCTTATTATTTTGTAGTAAGTTCTCTTCTGAGACATTCGATGTAATAAGTGTGTGATTGCTACTCTGTTATAAAATCCTTCAAGTACTGTGCGTGTCAGGATTACCAATCCAGGGATGACACTGATGCACAGGGATCAGACTACTTGAGGTCTGGTCGCTACATAATTATGCACTTTTCTATCAATTGCTCGGCAGTAATTTGCTCACCCACTGTAATGTTTATGCTATCTTGAGAGAAGCCACTAGTGAAACCTATGGCCCCCGGGTCTATTTTCCATCATATTAATCTCCCGACAACAAGCGATTTCTGGCGTCGTTTACTTTGAAATCTTTACTTTCAATCTTTATCGTAAAAATACCAAAAATATTATCTTATCATCTCTATCAGATCTCACTTTTGCAAGTGGCCATGAAGGGATTGACAACACCTTTATCGCGTTGGTTGCAAGGTTCTTATTTGTTTGTGTAGGTACGAGGACTTGCGTGTGGCCTCCTACTGGATTGATACATTGGTTCTCAAAAACTGAGGTAAATACTTGCGCTCTTTGCTGCATCACCCTTTCCTCTTCAAGGGAAAAACCAACGCGTCCTCAAGAGGTAGCAAGAAGGATTTCTAGCGCCGTTTCCGGGTAGTCTACGCACAAATCAAGACATACCAAGTACCCATCACAAACTCTTATCCCTCGCATTACATTATTTGCCATTTGCCTCTCGTTTTCCTCTCCCCCGTTTCACCCTTTCCGTTTTATTCGCCCTCTTTTTTCGTTCGCCTCTTTTTTGCTTGCTTCTTGTTTGCTTGTGTGCTGGATTGCTTGCTTGTCACGACAGCTCAAGATAATACTAAATTGTGTGACTTTGCCAATACCAACAACAATGATTTTCTTAGCACTCCGATTGCTCCTCTTACCGATGCTGAATCTTGTGAAATTGATGCTGCTTTGCTGAATCTTGTCATGAAAGATCAATTTGCCGGCCTTCCTAGTGAAGATGCCGCTACCCATCTAAATAGCTTTGTTGATTTATGCGATATGCAAAAGAAGAAAGATGTGGAAAACGATATTGTTAAATTGAAGCTATTTCCTTTTCCTCTTAGAGATCATGCTAAAACTTGGTTTTCATCTTTGCCTAAAAATATATTGATTCTTGGAATAAGTGCAAAGATGCTTTTATCTCTGAGTTTTTTCCTCCCGCTAAGATCATCTCTCTTAGAAATGATATTATGAATTTTAAGCAACTTGATCATGAGCACGTTGCACAAGCTTGGAAGAGGATGAAATTAATGATACGTAATTTCCCTACACATGGTTTGAATTTATGGATGATTATACAAAATATTTATGCTAGATTGAATTTTGCTTCTAGAAATCTTTTAGATTCGTCCGCGGGAGGCACTTTTATGGAAACCACTTTAGGAGAAGCTACTAAACTCTTAGATAATATTATGGTTAATTATTCTCAATGGCACACTGAAAGATCTACTAGTAAAAAGGTGCATGCAATTGAAGAGATTAATGTTTTGAGTGGAAAGATGGATGAACTTATGAAATTGTTTGCTAATAAGATTGTTTCTTCTGATCCTAATGATATGCCTTTGTCCACTTTGATTGAGAATAATAATGAATCTATGGATGTGAATTTTGTTGGTAGGAACAATTTTGGTAACAATGCTTTTAGAGGAAACTTTAATCCTAGGCCGTATCCTAGTAATTCCTCTAATAATTATGGAAATTCCTACAACAACTCTTATGGAAATTTCAATAAGATGCCCTCTTATTTTGAGACTAGCGTTAAAGAATTTATGGTTTCTCAAAAGAATTTTAATGCTTTGCTCGAAGAAAAATTGCCTAAGATTGATGAGTTGGCTAGGAATGTTGATAGAATTTCTCTTGATGTTGATTATTTGAAGCTTAGATCTATCCCACCTAAGCATGATATCAATGAGTCTCTCAAGGCTATGAGAATTTCCATTGATGAGTGCAAAGAAAGAACCGCTTGGATGCATGCTAAGAAAGATTGCTTTATGAAAGCATGTTCTTCTAGTTTTCATGATAATAAGGATGAAGATCTAAAAGTGATTGATGTGTCCCCTATTAAATCTTTGTTTTGCAATATGAATCTTGATAATGATGGGATTGGAGATGAGTCAACTTTAGTTAAAAGGCGTCCCAATATTTCGGAGTTTTTAGATCTTGATGCAAAAATTGGTAAAAGTGGGATTGAAGAGGTCAAAACTTTAGATAGCAATGAACCTACTATTTTGGATTTCAAGGAATTTAATTATGATAATTGTTCTTTAATATATTTTATTTCCTTGTTGCAATCCGTGCTAAATTCTTCGCATGCTTATAGTCAAAATAAGGCTTTTACTAAACATATCGTTGATGCTTTAATGCAATCTTATGAAGAAAAGCTTGAATTGGAAGTTTCTATCCCTAGAAAACTTTATGATGAGTGGGAACCTACTATTAAAATTAAAATTAAAAGTAAAGATCATGAATGCTTTGCTTTGTGTGATTTGGGTGCTAGTGTTTCCACGATTCCAAAAACTTTGTATGATTTGTTAGGTTTCCATGAATTTAATGATTGTTCTTTAAACTTGCACCTTGCGGATTCCACCATTAAGAAACCTATGGGAAGAATTAATGATGTTCTTATTGTTGCAAATAGGAACTATGTGCCTGTAGATTTCATTGTCCTTGATATAGATTGCAATCCTTCATGTCCTATTATTCTTGGTAGACCTTTCCTTAGAACGATTGGTGCAATTATTGATATGAATGAAGGGAATATTAGATTCCAATTTCCGTTAAGGAAAGGCATGGAACACTTTCCTAGAAATAAAATTAAATTACCTTATGAATCTATTATGAGAGCAACTTATGCATTGCATGCCAAAGATGGCAATACCTAGATCTATCCTTGTTTTTATGCCTAGATAGGGGCCTTAAACGATAGCGCTTGTTGGGAGGCAACCCAATTTTATTTTTGTTTCCTGCTTTTTGGTTCTGTTTAGTAATAAATCTTTCATCTAGATTATAGTTAGATGTGGTTTTATGTTTTAATTAGTATTTGTGCCGAGTAAAACCTATAGGATCTTCTTGGATGATAGTTATTTGATCTTGCTGAAAAAAATCAGAAACTTTCTGCTCATGAAAATAATTGTTAAAAATCACCAGAACGTGATAAAATACTGATTCTAATTACAGTAGATCAATAAACAAATTATCTAGGTCGTCCTATTTTGGTAGATTTTTCTGAGCTACATAAGTTTGCGTTTGCTACAGATTACTGCAGACTGTTCTGTTTTTGACAGATTTTGTCTTTCGTGTGTTGTTTGCTTATTTTGATGAATCTATGGCTAGTATCGGAGGTTATGAACCATAGAGAATTTGTAATGCAGTAGGTTTAACACCAATATAAATAAAGAATGAGTTCATTACAGTACCTTGAAGTGGTGTTTTGTTTTCTTTCGCTAACGGAGCTCATGAGATTTTCTGTTGAGTTTTGTGTTGTGAAGTTTTCAAGTTTTGGGTAAAGATTTAATGGATTGTGGAACAAGGAGTGGCAAGAGTGTAAGCTTGGGGATGTCCAAGGCACCCCAAGGTAAAATCCAAGGACACCAAAAAGCCTAAGCTTGGGGATGCCCCGGAAGGCATCCCCTCTTTTGTCTTCGTCCATCGGTAACTTTACTTGGAGCTATATTTTTATTCACCACATGATATGTGTTTTGCTTGGAGCGTAGTGTATGATTTGAGTCTTTGCTTCTTAGTTCACCACAATCATCCTTGCTGTATACACCTTTTGGGAGAGACACACATTAATCGGAATTTATTAGAATACTATTTATGCCTCACTTATATCTTTTGAGTTAAACAATTTTGTTCTAGTGCTTCACTTATATCTTTTAGAGCACGGCAGTGGTTCTATTTTATAGAAATTATTGATCTCTCATGCTTCACTTATATTATTTTGAGAGTCCTTTAGAACAGCATGGTAATTTGCTTTGGTTATAAAATTAGTCCTAATACGATAGGCATCCAAGATAAAAACTTTAAAGTGCATTGAATACTAAGAGAAGTTTGATACTTGATGATTGTTTTGAGATATGGAGATAGTGATATTAAAGTTGTGCTAGTTGAGTAGTTGTGTATTTGAGAAATACTTGTGTTGAAGTTTGCAAGTCCCGTAGCATGCACGTATGGTAAAAATTGTGTAACAAATTTGAAACATAAGGTGTTCTTTGATTGTCATCCTTATGAGTGGCGGCCGGGGACGAGTGATGGTCTTTTCCTACCAATCTATCCCCTTCGGAGCATGTGCGTAGTGCTTGGTTTTTGATGACTTGTAGATTTTTGCAATAAGTATGTGAGTTCTTTATGACTAATGTTGAGTCCATGGATTATATGCACTTTCACCTTTCCACCATTGCTAGCCTCTTTTGTACCGTGCATTGCCCTTTCTCACCTTGAGAGTTTGTGCAAACTTCGCCGGTGCATCCAAACCCCGTGATACGATACGCTCTATCACACATAAACCTCCTTATATCTTCCTCAAAACAGCCACCGTACCTACCTATTATGGCATTTCCATAGCCATTCCAAGATATATTGCCATGCAACTTTCCACTGTTTCATTTATTATGACACGCTTCATCATTGTCATATTGCCTTGCATGATCATGTAGTTGACATCGTATTTGTGGCAAAGCCACCATGCATATTATTTCATACATGTCACTCTTGAGTCATTGCCCATCCCGGTACACCCCCGAAGGCATTCATATAGAGTAATATTTTGTTTTAGTATCGAGTTGTAATCATTGAGTTGTAAATAAATAGAAGTGTGATGATCATCATTAATAGAGAATTGTCCCAAATAAAAAAATAAAAAAGAGAAAGGCCAAATAAAAAAAGGGAAGGCCCAAAAAATGAAAAAAAAGAAAGAAAAAGAGAAATAAAAAGGGGCAATGCTACTATCCTTTTTTCCACACTTGTGCTTCAAAGTAGCACCATGATCTTTATGATAGAGAGTCTCTTGTCTTGTCACTTTCATATACTAGTGGGAATTTTTCATTATAGAACCTGGCTTGTATATTCCAACAATGGGCTTCCTCAAATGCCCTAGGTCTTCATGAGCAAGCAAGTCGGATGCACACCCACTTAGTTTCTTTTGTTGAGCTTTCATATATTTATAGCTCTAGTGCATCCGTTGCATGGCAATCCCTATTCCTTGCATTGACATCAATTGATGGGCATCTCCCTAGCCCGTTGATTAGCTGCGTCAATGTGAGACTTTATCCTTTTTTGTCTTCTCCACACAACCCCCATAATGATATTCTGTTCCACCCATAGTGCTATATCCATGGCTCACGCTCATGTATTGCGTGAAAGTTGAAAAAAGTTTGAGATTACTAAAGTATGAAACAATTGCTTGGCTTGTCATCGGGGTTGTGCAAGATGAGAGCATTCTTCTGTGACGAAAATGAAGCATGGCTAAACTATATGATTTTGTAGGGATGAGCTTTCTTTGGCTATGTTATTTTGAGAAGACATAATAGCTTGGTTACTATGCTTGAAGTGTTATTATTTTTATGTCAATACTAAACTTTTATCTTGAATCTTTCGGATCTGAACATTCATGCCACAAGAAAGAAAATTACATTGAAGAATATGCTAAGTAGCATTCCACATCAAAAATTCTGTTTTTATCATTTACCTACTCGAGGACGAGCAGAAATTAAGCTTGGGGATGCTTGATACGTCTCCAATGTATCTATAATTTTTCATTGCTCCATGCTATTATATATTCTGTTTTGGATGTTTAATGGACTTTATTATACACTTTTATATTATTTTTGGGACTAACCTATTAACCCAAGGCCCGGTGCAAATTGCTGTTTTTTTTGCCTATTTCAGTGTTTCACAGAAAAGGAATATTAAACGGAGTCCAAACGGAATGAAACCTTCGGGAGCGTGATTTTTGGAACAAACGTGATCCAGGAGACTTGGAGTGGACATTAAGAAACGAACGAGGAGGCCACGAGGCAGGGGGCCGCACCTACCCCCCTGGGCGCGCCCTCCACCCTCGTGGGCCCCTCGTGGCTCCATCGACCTACTTCTTCCTCCTATATATACCTACGTACCCCGAAACCATTGGGAGAACCATGAAACCCTATTTCCACCGCCGCAACCTTCTGTACCCATGAGATCCCATCTTGGGGCCTTTTCCGGTGCTCTGCCGGAGGGGGCATCGATCACGGAGGGCTTCTAAGTCAACACCATGGCCTCTCCGATGATGTGTGAGTAGTTTACCACAGACCTTCGGGTCCATAGTTATTAGCTAGATGGCTTCTTCTCTCTTTCTTTGGATCTCAGTACAAAGTTCTCCTCAATATTCTTGGAGATCTATTTGATGTAACTCTTTTTGCGGTGTGTTTGTCGAGATCCGATGAATTGTGGGTTTATGATCAAGATTATCTATGAACAATATTTGAATCTTCTCTGAATTCTTTTATGTATGATTGGTTATCTTTGCAAGTCTCTTCGAATTATCAGTTTGGTTTGGCCTACTAGATTGATCTTTCTTGGAATGGGAGAAGTGCTTAGCTTTGGGTTGAATCATGCGGTGCTCGATCCCAGTGACAGTAGGGGAAACGACACGTATTGTATTGTTGCCATCGAGGATAAAAAGATGGGGTTTATATCATATTGCTTTAGTTTATCCCTCTACATCATGTCATCTTGCTTAATGCGTTACTCTGTTCTTATGAACTTAATACTCTAGATGCATGCTGGATAGCGGTCGATGTGTGGAGTAATAGTAGTAGATGCAGGCAGGAGTCGGTCTACTTGTTGCGGACGTGATGCCTGTATACATGATCATGCCTAGATATTCTCATAATTATGCACTTTTCTATCAATTGCTCAACAGTAATTTGTTCACCCACCGAAATACTTGCGCTATCTTGAGAGAAGCCACTAGTGATGATAGAGGCGAGGGTCCCGTTCTTTCGATGAGATGATAACTATCGATTTGGTGGAGACGACTTTGACGATCCGACTACAAACGTGCACGACGTTGCGCCTTAGCAACCGCTAAACCAATCTCCTGAGGTTACTGACGATGCTGGAAGCACGGTCAGCCTGACCACGAAGGTCTATTCCTGCAAGCAATCGAAGAACGAGCAAGAATATGATAAAGCAATCTGAATATCGCAAATATATATGAAGTATTGATAATGGTGGGGATCCGGAAGCGGTCTTGGTCTGGTCATTGGACACAAACGAAGTACACGAAGTTGCAATGACTAACTTTTAACTAAACAAATCCCCAGGAAAAAGCTACTAGATGGATCTACTTATATAGGAGCAAGGGGTGGCGGCCAAGGAGGTGGGAGGACGTCCCAAGGCAGCCTAAAACTAACCCTAGGTCGTACAAGGCTCATGGGCCCAAATGGAGGTGATGCAACACCTTTGGGCTTGTAGTTTGACTCGGATTCTGCTGCAACGTCAGATTGTTTCGTCCGTAACTCAACGCTCCGGAAGAATTTGAAGGTGAATCAAATTGGGATGGAAAGAGCACGAAATCTAGTTTCCAACAAAAAAAGAATCACCCAATTCGGAGTCCGTATGAAAAAGTTGTTGGCGTTTTGAGTCAGGTATGTCTGTGCAGTCCGAATCTGAATCCAGAACGTGAGAGACTTGGACTCTATCTTCTCTTGGCCCAAAAGTGACGTGAGAGGACTTTCTGAACACAACCTAAACATCTCCTTTTCCCTTATCTTCATATGTGGATTGTACAAATGTCCCATACACCTGCAATTAGACAAAACACAAAAGTGTGTGAAGTATTTTTGTTCTGGATAACATAAATAGACTATTGAATAGTTTGCATTAGAAATCACCTGACAAATATGCATGTATGCAATATTTTTGGTCGTATCCAAGGTAGTCATGTCCTCATCATGATAGGTGGTGTGCTCAAATCAACAGGTAACTCAACACATGATGCATTCAAGTTAACTAGGCATGCTTCATTCTCATGTGAAGTTATATCATCAAGACCTTTGCTGTTACCTCGCAGAGATGTAGCTGATGTAGGTACGGACGTTGACAATGTACCATACTCTTGAGATGATATCGCGCTCACAATCCGAGGTGGGGCTTCTCTAGTAGGTGCAATAGTGGAGTAACCAACCGGCGGTGGTGAGCATGAACTGGAATAGTAGTTGTTGTAGTCACCCAATGCATCCTCCTATATTTGTCTCTCAAAGGTACAAGCACGGACATACATACCAGTAATGCAACGAGGAATATACTGAAATCTTGCCTGAATATCATGGTTCAAACCACCAAAAAATCTATTCATTGTATCATCCTCACATTCTTCTATGTCACAATGATGCATATAAGATTTGAACTCTTGGTAGTAAGCATGAACAGTGTTACTGCCTTGTTTTAATTGCTCCAATTTGCAACACAATTCACGACGATAGTAAGGAGGAAAAAATTGTTGTCTCATTACAGCTTTCAAAACTTTCCAAGTTGTGGGTTGGTTATCAATGTTTTTCTTACAATGTACACTCCACCAAACAGAAGCAAAACCAGTAAATGCTCTAATGGTAGCTCGTACTCTCTCAAGTTCAGAAAAATCATGGTGACTAAAAACTTGTTCTACTTCAAGCTCCCAAGCTAGATAAATAGCAGGATTAAATCTACCCTCAAATGATGGTAAAGAGATAACCTGACCATATGCTTGTGTGTGTTGTCCCAACTCTCGTGATGGTGAAGATGTGTCCGTCATCCAAGAACTTCTATCTCTGGAACCTGTCATGATTAGTAGAAACAAGAACCAAAATTCGAGAATAATGTTCCTATGAACTACTAGGATGTGGTTGTAAAGTGCTCACAGTAAAGCAAATATCAATGTCTTACAAGTTCTTACCATGCGGCAGGTGGTGACAGGCAACCGGCGGTGTCAAATAACTCCGAAGATTGTGTAAAACGATTGCCAGGGGAACGTACGTATACACGGTGTAGAAATATGTGGAGCTGGGTTGGCTATATATGGTAGCAAAAGATTAGCAATAATCAATTCAGAGATGCAATGTTGAATAAACGCTCAACGACGGTACTGTGCTGGTCCTAGGCTAGACCAAACTAGAGACGCGAGCCTAGAACACTAATGAGGTCACGTCGTAGCACAACTAGCATCAATAAAGGATATGAAGTAGCTCTGGACAACAAGATATAAGTGAAGATCACAATAGCAGTAGACCTATTTAGAAGCTGATGTTGAGGTGCCAAATACTGAACTAGCTTCTGCAACTATTTAGATGCGGCTCGTCGCTAGCTTTCATTTGAGTACTCGCGGAGCCAAAACAGACTTCATATGAAGAAGTTATGCCTGTTTTACTGAACAGTGCACAAAACAGATTCCAATCCGAATTCAACTACAAGATTTAGTCTAGATAGATCCGAATTTTGTTTTTTTTCTCCTCTCATTTTTTTCTCACACTTTTTTCTTTTCCTTTCTTTTTTTTTCTCTGACTTTTTTTTACCTTTTTTTTCTCTCGTTTTTTTTCTCTATCTTTTTTTCTCTCTCCCTATTTCCAAAACAAACTAGATAAGATGTAGATTAGATCAAGCGAAAATGGGAACGATCTCAACTATGATTATGACAATGAACGATGGGTAGCACGTGGAGGAAATTGATGGATGGGTGGTGGACAGCAGAAGGGATAATGATGCAGCGGCGACGTGACTAATGTGAACAGAACTCGAAACTCTAAACGACCTAGACACTAAGACCAGCAACTCGACACGATGATGCAACCGATAATTCAACTATGCAAGCAATGAAAAGAAAATTGCAAAGGCTCAGACTGGCTTGGAGAAAGGATGAATAGATCTAACTCTTTTTTGTGGATTTCTCTTGGACAATAGGTAAGAAAATAAATCTAATCTAGGAAAACTGGAAATTCTCACCGAGCAACCTGAAAACTGATACCACTTGATAGAGGCGAGGGTCCCGTTCTTTCGATGAGATGATAACTATCGATTTGGTGGAGACGACTTTGACGATCCGACTACAAACGTGCACGACGTTGCGCCTTAGCAACCGCTAAACCAATCTCCTGAGGTTATTGACGATGCTGGAAGCACGGTCAGCCTGACCACGAAGGTCTATTCCTGCAAGCAATCGAAGAACGAGCAAGAATATGATAAAGCAATCTGAATATCGCAAATATATATGAAGTATTGATAATGGTGGGGATCCGGAAGCGGTCTTGGTCTGGTCGTTGGACACAAACGAAGTACACGAAGTTGCAATGGCTAATTTTTAACTAAACAAATCCCCAGGAAAAAGCTACTAGTTGGATCTACTTATATAGGAGCAAGGGGTGGCGGCCAAGGAGGTGGGAGGACGTCCCAAGGCAGCCTAAAACTAACCCTAGGTCGTACAAGGCTCATGGGCCCAAGTGGAGGTGATGCAACACCTTTGGGCTTGTAGTTTGACTCGGATTCTGCTGCAACGTCAGATTGTTTAGTCCGTAACTCAACGCTCCGGACGAATTTGAAGGTGAATCCAATTGGGATGGAAAGAGCATGAAATCTAGTTTCCAAAAAAAAAAGAATCACCCAATTCGGAGTCCGTATGAAAAAGTTGTTGGCGTTTTGAGTCAGGTATATCTGTGCAGTCCGAATCTGAATCCAGAACGTGAGAGACTTGGACTCTATCTTCTCTTGGCCCAAAAGTGACGTGAGAGGAATTTTTGAACACAACCTAAACATCTCCTTTTCCCTTATCTTCATATGTGGATTGTACAAATGTCCCATACACCTACAATTAGACAAAACACAAAAGTGTGTGAAGTATTTTTGTTCTGGATAACATAAATAGACTATTGAATAGTTTGCATTAGAAATCACCTGACAAATATGCATGTATGCAATATTTTTGGTCGTATCCAAGGTAGTCATGTCCTCATCAAGTGAAACCTATGGCCCCCGGGTCTATTTTCCATCATATTAATCTCCCGACAACAAGCGATTTCTGGCACCGTTTACTTTGCAATCTTTACTTTCAATCTTTATCATAAAAATATCAAAAATATTATCTTATCATCTCTATCAGATCTCACTTTTGCAAGTGGCCGTGAAGGGATTGACAACCCCTTTATCGCATTGGTTGCAAGGTTCTTATTTGTTTGTGTAGGTATGAGGGACTTGCGTGTGGCCTCCTACTAGATTGATACCTTGGTTCTCAAAAACTGAGGGAAATACTTACGCTACTTTGCTGCATCACCCTTTCATCTTCAAGGGAAAAACCAACGCATGCTCAAGAGGTAGCACTCATCATGGAGGCACTCAGTTTTGGCTTGCGACGCTCACTCTCTTTTGGGTGGTTCGCTCTCTCACTATTCTCTCCATGATGGGTGGCTTGCTTGTCGGCGATCACTTGGCTTGGAGATATAGGATGTAGAACGTACTCCTCTCCTTTTATCTTGAAGCTATAGTGATTTGTACGCCCGTTCTGGATGACACCTCGGTCAAATTGCCATGGTCATCCAAGACGGAGGTGGCAAACGGACATAGGAACGACATCACACTCCAAAGTGTCTTCGTAAGCTCCGATCTTGAAGGAAACTTGTACCCTATGCTCGACTTGGATAGTGTCGGAGTCGCTTACCCATTGAACCTTGTAGGGATGTGGGTGCTTCATCTTGACCAATTGGAGCTTGGAGCATAGTTATTCACTTGCTAAGTTATGGCAACTCCTTCCATCGATGATGACCTTGATGGACCTTCCATTGATGCCGACCTTGGTGTGGAAGATATGGCATCTTTGGTCTTCGTCTTGTTGATGTTGAAGAGTCAAGACCTTGCAGACAACGAGAGCAGGGCTCGAATCCTCATCATAAAAGACATGATCATCTTCATCTTCGTTCACGCGCCGGTGGATGGCCACTTGCTCAAAGGCTTCCATTTCCTCTTCACTCATGGAGTCATAGGTTCCGTCGTCATTGAGGATCATGGTGAGCTTGTTGGTACACTCAAAGGACTTGTGGCCTCGGCCGCCGCAAGTGAAGCACTTGATGGAACTTGTCTTAACGGTCTCATCGGTTGGAGTGGATGATGAAGCTCTCGGCTTGAGGTTGCTTGTAGTAGGAGGACGACTTGAGGTTGTTGAAGTTTTCTTGTAACTTGGCTTGTCGCCGTTGCTTGTAGAAGGCTTGGTTGATGTAGAAGGTGTTGGAGTTGTTGAAGCTTGGGTGTTGTAGAAGCCGTAGTTCTTGGAAGAGTACTTGGCATACTTGAAGTCATCTTGCACTTGACGTTCCGCTTTGGTAGCTTGATGTACTAGCTCGATGAGGTTCGAGTATGGTTGGAAGTCGGTGATCTTCTTGATAGGATGATTAAGTCCGTTCAAGAAACGTGCCATAGTTTGTTCATCATCTTCCGTGACATTGGCTCGTATCATGGCAATATCCATTTCCATGTAGTACTCTTCAATTCTCTTGGTTCCTTGCTTGAGTAGTTGGAGTTTCTTGAAGAGGTCGCAGTTGTAGTGGGTTGGCACGAAATGTGCTCTCATGACATCCTTCATTTGCGCCCAAGTTGTGATGGGTGGTTCACCTCTTGCCTCTCGGCGCTCAATGACTTGTTCCCACCAAATGAGGGCGTAATCTTGGAACTCAAGGGATGCCATAGCGATCTTCTTCTCTTCCTCATAGTTGTGCAAGCAGAAGATTTTGTCAAACTTCAATGCCCATGAAAGTTACACTTTGGGATCATTGCGTCCGGAAATATTTGGGCATGGTGAATTTTAGCTTGCTGTAGCGTTGCTCTTCATTGTGTTATGGTCGAGGGTGATGACGCCCTTGACATGGAGGATTGTCAATCTCATGTTGCTCTCGGCATGGAGGATTGTCAACCTCATGTTGGTCTTGTCGTTGAGGATTTCCATTGTCGTCATGCTCTTGGTGAACTTGAGGTTCTTGTCGAGCTTGTGGAGGGACTTGAGGAGCTTGAAGTTGCACTCGAGCTTGATATATTCGTTCTTGAACTTCGTCGCGGAGCACTTCTTGTTGCTCACGATTTTGCCGGTTGCGCGTGGCTACGGCTCGACTTGAATCTCGAAGGGCACGTTGTGCCTTAAGTGCTTGAGCTTCACGTAGTTATTGTTCTTGACGTGTCGCCATGGAATCTTGTGCATCTTGGTGTTGTCACACTCGCTCTTCCTCTTCGTGTTGGTGTTGGCGTCAACGTTCTTGTGCTTGCGTGAAAGTAGCTTGGTTTTGACGGTGTCGATGTTCTTGCGCGCAAACTTGCTCTTGAGAGTCGTAGTCGTGTAGAGGATTACGGTTTGCTTGACGGTCTTCGCGCACGGATCGTCAAAGAATGTTCGATGTCAGAGTACTTGAGCCGGAGATGGTGTTGTCGGAGTGTCGACTTGAGCATCTCCGTCTTGAGTGGGACGAAGTGGTAGAAGAGCGGTTGACTGATACGTCTCCAACGTATCTATAATTTTTGATTGCTCCATGCTATATTATCTACTGTTTTTGCAATATTGGGCTTTATTATCCACTTTTTTATTATTTTTGGGACTAACCTATTAACCGGAGGCCCAGCCCAGAATTGTTGTTTTTTTTGCCTATTTCAGCGTTTCGAAGAAAAGGAATATCAAACGGATTCGAAACGGAATGAAATCAACTAGAGAAGTTATTTTTGGAAGGAAAGCTACCAAAAAAACTTGGAGCGCATGCCAGGGGAGTCCCGGGCTTCCCACGAGGGCGGGGGGGCGCGCCCACCCCCCTAGGGTGCACCCCTACCTCGTGGACAGCCCGGAGGTCCACCGACGTACTCCTTTCACCCATATATACCCACGTACCCTAAAACTTCCGAAGACATAATAGATTGGGAGTTACGCCGCCGCAAGCCTCTGTAGCCACCAAAAGTCAATCGGGACCATGTTCCGGCACCCTTCCGGAGGGGGGAACCCTCACCGGTGGCCATCTTCATCATCCCGGCGCTCTCCATGACGAGGAGGGAGTAGTTCACCCTCGGGGCTGAGGGTATGTACCAGTAGCTAGGTGTTTCATCTCTCTCTCGTGTTCTTGATTTGGCACGACCTTGATGTATCGCGAGCTTTGCTATTATAGTTGGATCTTATGTTTCTTCTCCCCCTCTACTCTCTTGTAATGGATTGAGTTTTCTCTTTGAAGTAATCTTATCGGATTGAGTCTTTAATGATTTGAGAACACTTGATGTATGTCCTGCCGTGCGTATCTGTGGTGACAATGGGATATCATGTGATTCACTTGATGTATGTTTTGGTGATCAACTTGCGGGTTCCTCCCATGAACTTATGCATAGGGGTTGGCACACGTTTTCGTCTTGACTCTACGGTAGAAACTTTGGGGCACTCTTTGAGGTTCTATGTGTTGGTTGAGTAGATGAATCTGAGATTGTGTGATGCATATCGTACAATCATACCCACGGATACTTGAGGAGACATTGGAGTATCTAGGTGACATTAGGATTTTGGTTGATTTGTGTCTTAAGGTGTTATTCTAGTACGAACTCTAGGGCTGTTTGTGACACTTATAGGAATATCCCAACGGATTGATTGGAAAGAATAACTTTGAGGTGGTTTCATACCCTACCATAATCTCTTTGTTTGTTCTCCACTATTAGTGACTTTGGAGTGACTCTTTGTTGCATGTTGAGGGATAGTTATGTGATCCAATTATGTTATTATTGTTGAGAGAACTTGCACTACTGAAAGTATGAACCCTAGGCCTTGTTTCAACTCATTGCAATACCATTTACGCTCACTTTTACCACTTGTTACCTTGCTGTTTTTATATTTTCAGATTACAAAAACCTATATCTACCATCCATATTGCACTTGTATCACCATCTCTTCGCCGAACTAGTGCACCTATACAATTTACCATTGTATTGGGTGTGTTGGGGACACAAGAGACTCTTTGTTATTTGGTTGCAGGGTTGTTTGAGAGAGACCATCTTCATCCTACGCCTCCTACGGATTGATAAACCTTAGGTCATCCACTTGAGGGAAATTTGCTACTGTCCTACAAACCTCTGCACTTGGAGGCCCAACAACGTCTACAAGAAGAAGGTTGTGTAGTAGACATGATTGACTAGCAAAGCATGAATCTCGTCCATTCTTGCCTCATTCTCTTGTTTGTGGTCGTCGAGCTTGGGGAGTCGCAAGTCGATGCGATGCGTCCGTTCATTGCTTGTTGCTCTTGATGCAAAGCTCGTTGTGCACTAAAGAGGTGGCTCTTTGTGATGTAGGAGGACATACCGTCGTCTTGCTTGATGAAGAGTGGGTTGATAGAAGTACTTGTCCTATCCATCATTCCAAGCAAATATGTGAGTGGGAGAAGGAGAAGAACTTATACCTAATGTACCTTGACCGATGTTGAAGATGGATCAATGATCACTCAAATGTGTAAGAAGGAGATAGCACAATTGGTACCAATTCTTGTCGGTTCTCACACCTACACAAGTAAAAGCTTATGGTGGAGCTCGATTAGGATGGTGGCAGAAAATTTGATGCACTTGTTAGTGAGCCTCAATAATGTTGGAAAAGATTCACAAATTTGCAAAAGCAATAAGTAGACCAATAGCAAGATAGGGGTACACGGAAACACACATGCAAATAGATAAATGGGGTCGTGCAACCAAGGAATGAGCCAAAATGTGGAATCCATGAAAATGATCGTGTTGCACAACACTATAGAGACGCTAGCACGATTGCATAATAGGCGGATACCAAACATGTGCACAACCTACTAAGCAAAAATGCAATGACTTCTATCCCAAGTATGTTATATGTATGGTATTCCGATGATATGATCCAACATGATCGAGTATGACAATCTTAATGTGGTATGATGCTATGGTTCTTGCTTATGAGCTCTTTGCTTATCTTTTCCTCTTTGCTTAAAAGTTTGGATGGCTCTTTCTCTTTTGAGCTCTTTTCTCATGCAAAACTTCACGAACGAAGATAGCAATTGTGTATGCATATGACAACCTTGTGACACAAGAGATGATACCAAGATATGCACCACGATGGTATGGTATGAATGCTATGGAAAGTATGATCACTAATGTGCACAAGTAACGTTGCCGGCAATACTCAAAGGCTAGTCTCGATAGGAAAGGTACGCAAAATGGTCTATGGGGTTATCAATGCAATGGCAGGAATGTACAACGATGGTATATCATGATACCAAGATGATATGGAGGTTACCGTTCTTGCTTACAGTGAGGTGTCAAAATGGTGAATTGGTCGTCGTTGATGACGAGTCCATGGCAAAGATAAGCGGCAGTGATGTCGATGTCGAACCGTTCCTAGTTAGCCGAAACACCCTAGAAAATGATGAACCACAACTCAAATTCTCCAAACCAAAGTCAAATGGTGGTAGTGGTGGTGGTGGTTGAAGAAGAAGCAAATGTCCCTAGGTAGGCGAAACACATTAGGAGACTCAAATCACAACTCAAGCAACCACAAATGCTATGGGAAACGAAATGGGTTAAGTTGTGGAAATCGGTGTTGGTATAGCAGATGATGTGGGGAAGGCCCTAGGCAAAGATGGCAAAGTTCCAAAACTTTGATGGAGTCAAATGATGTTGGAAGTATTTTTGTGGGATGGGGAATGTCAATAGCTTCAAAACGAGCTAAAGAACGTCAAAATCAGAGTCCGGATGAATTAGTTATGGTCAAAACTGTCAATCGGCAGAGGCGGAAACTGGGAGGGGCGGTTGTACCGCTTGAGCAGGCAGTTGTACCGCTCCTGGAGCGTCCTGGAGTTCCAGTTTTGGGCTGGTAGAAGTATCAGGGGACGGGTTAGCGGATGTACCAGCTCGGGGGCCGGTTGTACCGGTTTTGTAGATCTGGATACGGGATGAACTTGGGGCGGAAATGGATGATTTCGGAGGCAAAATTGTAGAGATTTCGTGGATGGAAGGCGGGGAAACTTGCGGGGAAGCTAGATCTACCTGCTACACACGAAATCCATGGATCAAATCCAACAAAACTTCATCACACCAACAAATTACAAAAAAAAATTAGGGCCTATTTTTGGTGGGGATTTTGGAATTTAGGACAAAAATCAAACAAAAGAAGGCTAGAAAACGGTAGGGGAGACTCCAAATTCGTGATCAACGTGGCTCACGATACCAAGTTGATGTAGGGTAGAACCCTAGGGGCCCAATCTTTCACAAAATGGAGGGATCCTACGAAGAACACGAGGAACACGAGGGAAACATGAGGGAAAACGCGAGAGAAATCACTCAAGCAACAAGATTCGGTCACACATATGCTAGACCCTCGAAACACAAAGAGATACACGATCTGAATCCAACAAAGGACGATACACAGGTAACCGTTTTCTCTCCATAAGGAGGTCTTGAGGTCTTCCCGTTAGGGGTCTTGAAATCCAAGTGGATCTTCTACGAAGAGGCGACGGTCCCTCACGGTGGGGTAGATCCGGATGGACGAGGAGGCTCTATCTCACATATGAGCTAACACAATGCTAACCTGAATGCGGAGCTAGGGGACGAGTATATATAGTCCAAGGGGTAAGTTGGGGATACATGGGGTGAAACCCCTTTCACTGCACACAGGTAGGGCGGTAGTACCGGTCATGGGGGTGGTTGTACCGCTGGGAGCTCAGGCACTGGTTCCCGGAGGTGTTTCCAGGTGTGCTCAATAGTTGTACCGGTGCTTGGGGTGGTTGTACTGGTCTGGTGGCTGTTATGGGGACAAACTGGTGATGTACCTGCCTTGCACCACTTGATTACAGAAGCTGGACCGGTAGTTGGGCGGTAGTCGAGCGGTTGTACTGGTCAGGCGGTAGTTGGGCGGTACATGGGCGGTTGTACCAGGATTTCTGCGCTGGGAAGATTTTCTCCATACTCTCGTTGTCCATCTTGCACCGTAACTTCTCCTTGGTTGCTTCTTTGGTACCTAAGCACACAAAGCATCTCCGTTTGTGGTAGTAGACATGTCTCAAGTGGGTCAGAGGAGAGTTCAACAAGGAGAGAGTTAACCTCGTTCGCAATAGCCCTTGCACGAGCTTGTATCATCGTTCCACATGGTCTCTTGGGAGACGAAAGTAGGTCCATGGGGATGACCGTAGGATGCTCCACATCAGAGCGTCTTCGGGCTGGGACTTGGTCGGCTGGCTAATGCTTCAGGCGTCGGTCATCCAGTCATGCTCGATCGTCCGACGGCTGGAGACTTCCAGGCTGCTCTTCTTCTCGTTCCTTGTACTTGGTGTCCTCGCCGTCTTGTTCGTTAGGTGTAGCTGCTCCATGGCCTTCCTCCAAGTACCTGATCATGCATAGGGTCTCCGCTTGAGGTAGTAGTCATGTCTCATATGTAGAAAGTGGTAGTTCGGAGAGGAGTGAGTTCACCTTATCTTCGATAGACTTTGCTCAAGCTCTTGTCATTGGTCCAAGTGGTGTCGTGGGAGACGTAGGTAGGTCCATGGGGATGACCTTGGGATGATCCACATGAGAAAGGTAACATAGGTGAAGGTGATGCTCTAGTCCCACTAGTGGACATTCTTGACATTGATTGCTTGCATGATGTGGACCCACCTATTACCATGCTTCATGCTAGTATGATTTCCCCATGCGATGATTTACCCATTTATGATGAGTTTGATGATTTCCATGTGGAGTCTATTAGTTGTGATGCCATGTTACATAGGATTTCTTGTGATCATTCTCTTGGTCACATCGTGTTTGACAATGTGCTTGACTTGTCATATGCTATGCATGAGATCACCCATATGTCTTATTTGCAATCTCATTGTAGTGACTATGCATATGCCATTAAAATAAACCCAATTTGCACATATGGCATAGATGACAAGCCCATGGTTATTGGCATTTGTTTTTCTTGTGATGATACTGATATGCTTCCTTTGCATCATTTATCTCATATGTCATGCCATGACAACCTAGCTTCGAACATGCATTGTTTGCCATGTTGTCAATTTTCTCCATATTATGCTTCCACTATTGCTCATGAGGAGACCCCCATAGTTTCCTCATACCCATTAGGAGATTTGGCTACGTCCAATACTTTGCATGATTCCCATGATTGTGTGCACCATATGCATCCCATGAATAAATATGCTATTGTTGTGCCAAACAGTTGCTATAATTTGCGTCCTAATCATGTTAAACACAATAACTATTCTTTCATGATGGATGACATATTTCTCTACCATGCCTCGAATTTCTTTGAGCGATGCTTATCTTGTGCTAACACTCACATGCACATACACATCATGATGGATGATGTGTACATTTACCACGCACACACTTTCTTTGGTTTGTGTCTCTTTTGTGTAGGTACACATGAATACTCGTCAACTACACAATCCCATGAGTTGACAAAACGATCTCTAGAGAGCAATGATGACTTGGGATTCCGTGGATTCTCATTCCCACCATTCCCTTCACGCAAAGACTTCGTGCATCTCTTCTACATGGCCCTCACATGGTTATGGGTTATATACCACTTCTCACTTTATTCCCATATTGGCATGTTCACTATGCTTGATATGATCATTCATATGCCTTTGTCATGCATTTGTGACCCGTGCTTTGCATTACCCATGTTTCTTGATTCTCATACTTGTATGTGTATTTGCAAGCTTGGTGGAGATATTGCTTGTTATTGCCATGTTCCATTTGTGCCCCATGCCTATGATGATACTTTGATCTCGCTTTGTGTTCGTGCTTGCGATATGTCATGTGCATTCCCTATGCATATTGTTTGCTCACATGACATGATTGCCATGATCTCCTCTAGTGTGTTGCATCTTCGCTCCACTAGTTTGCACAACATGATTGATATTTTGCTTATGTTGCATCACCCATGAATCATACTTGCTCATCTCATGCGGTTGATGGCATCCGTTTCCATGCTTTGCACATGATTACGATTACATGTTGTCATATGTCTCCATATGTTGCCTCTCTCATGCTAGATGATTTGCCTTGTATTGAGTGCAATAATGCTTTTAGTCTTGCTAATGAGATTGCCCCCATAGCATTCTCACATATATTTTGAGATTTTGACATTTTCCTTGTGAAGCATGCTTATCTTCCCTCTTTGCACCGTATGCCTAGTGACATGAATATGTATATTGTCGCATCATATTATTCATGCACCTTTGCTACTAATGGTTATGTGCAAGAGAAGAGAACCATCACGATGGATGATGTGTTTATCTACCATGCACATACGTTGTTTGCTTTCTTTTATGCATGTGTAGGATACTTGGACTTCGTGTCAACTTCCACTTCACGTGAGTTGACCATTCGAGCTCTTGAGAGCGAGCCTCATACATTCAACCATGACTCACTTCTACACCACATTTTCTACCACTTCGGCATTGTGAAGGACGCACAAGGACATGCTTTTCGAGGTGATATCATTCTATCTCGAGAACACCCAAACCTTGAGCATTCATATTGTCGATCATACTTGATGTGTTGCTTGCACCATGACACTTTGCCCACATGCTAGCGATCTTGCTTCGACTTATCATTGCAACGTTCCTATGCCTCATGACATATGTGCCTTGTGTGTTGCATCTAGTTCTTGGATTACTTGCTCCTATCATATGTTTGGTTGCAACAATGTCATTTCTTCACATATTCCAATTGCTTGTCACATGATTGACTTGATTGCCTCACACATAATGAACAAATGATCTTTCTATTGAGTTGAGTGCCACGCGCTTTTCACTACACCATATGCCCATTATGCTTGGATTGTCTTGCACTTGACCCATGTGTGTAGACATACCATTATATTTGGTGTTGTGGATGATTCTTATGCCTACCATAGACCTTTTGTTGAGCACTTTATGCATTCTTGCTATGACTTTGAGGTAGATGCTTGTTCACTTGTCACACATATTTGCATCTCGACCTCCCATTTGCATGCTCATTTCCATGATGACCTTGATTATGCTCAATTTATATGCTTCTTTGTCAAACCATATGCTATGCTTGATGATGACACTTGTTGGGTGAATCACCTCTTGAATGCTTGGTTTTCCACTAGTGCTAACTATATTTGTTTTTCCAAGTGTTTGTTGTATTTGCTCCTTTTGAAGGAACTACAAGATGGTGCAACATTGGAGAGTGCACATTTCGAGCTACAAGATGATGAATGCTTGGTGATCGTCAACTTCTACACGACGACATCATCTCTTTCCCATGGTTATTTAGTTTTTGATCCGAGGTCGGATCTTTCCCAAGGGAGAGGGGATGATGCGGAGCATCCTATGGACATCACCATGTCAAGAGTCCATTTGGCAAGTGACACGTGCGACATCTACTTCATACATACAAAGGTGAATCATCTCCTTTACACGTGTCCACTTGTACCTTTCGAGGATGGTATACTACTTGACCCCTCTCTAGTGTGCATACATAGGTGTGAGCAGAACTACACATTCATCGAGGAGGAGTCCAAGAAGAAGAGAACACTTACATCATCCAAGAGGGAAGCCTGGAAGAGGAGAAGGAAGCGCCAAGAAGAAGGCAGCAGCTCCCAGGCGAACCCGTGCGCACAGGCCCCTCCGACCCCGTGCCCACAGGCCTCCCAGGCTGGCAGTCCTGAAGACCCCATGCGCATGGGTGTGTAGCGTGCCCACGGGCCTCACGGACCCCCATGCGCGCGGGCTCATGCGTGAGGTCTCTGGATACCCCATGCGCACGGGCTCCACTTACCGCGTGCACATGGGGCCCCTTGAGTGTTGCTGCGGGCTTTGCCGATGTAATCCCCATTTTGCCCCTGCTTACCCCTTCATCCCTTGGACCTATATATACTCCTCTTCCTCTTCCATTTAGACTTAGCTAAGAATAGATCTAGACATTAGAGCTTAGCTCATGTACCTCCCCTTGTGGGATTCCTCCTAGGAGAAGATCCATGTGTGGATGCAAGACCTCTTAGGAGAAGATCCCTAGGGATATCAACACCCCTTCGGGGAAGGATCTATCTAAATAATCAAGCCCCCATCCTTTGGATTTGGGATGAACTCTACCATGTATCTTGTTTCCCTTTGATTGTTCAGGTACCTTGTGGATCTTGTGTGGAATTGAGTCTAGTGGATGTGTGATTTGGACTTGATCTTCAGTGTTCCTCTTGTTTTTCCCCTTTGTGTTCATCTTGTTCTTGGGGATTTCCCCTCCAATTCGTGAAAGATCTCCACTTAGGGTTCCTCCCTACAACATTTTCTGGATACAACATTGGGGGACGGTCGTGAATTCAACTTTCAAGGTAAGTTGATCGCGCCAACGAGCCAGCTTGCACCATTCGGGATGCCCTATAATTTTTTGTGTGCATAAACATAATGAGGAAGAGCTGTTATGTACTTTATCAGTTAAGAATAAAGCATCTGCTGGTGAAAAAGTGAGGGTGGTAGCGGGGCGGGCGATAGACCATGTAAAGCATGTATTCTTGGGTTCCCATGCAACGAGGAGACTCCTCCTTCTCTCTTGACTGAACATGTAGTCTTTCCAGTTTCAAAATGGAAGAATGGTGCATTTCTCTATATGTTATTGTCCATATATTTGTCTGTGGGTGAGCTCATAGAAGGGTGGTAGAGTACACATCAAAGATAAAAGCATCCGAAACTCGGTTTTTCAAGCTCGATCCAGCCCCTAAAATTTTGTTGACGCCGACGAAGAGGGTGATGGACGCGTACCATGTTTAGTTGTGATTTGTTTTGGCTAGTGACGGAGCTCAAATGGAGTTCGTATGGCCAAATTGTGGTCCTATTATGGATACAACATCGGGGGACGGCCCGTGAAATCTACTTTCAGGGTAAGTTGATCGCGCCGACGAGCCATCTTGCACAATTCGGGATGCCCTATAATTTTTCGTGTGCATAAACATAATGAGTAAGAGATATTATGTACTTTATCATTTAAGAATAATGCATCTGCTGGTAAAAAAGCGAGGGTGGTAGTGGGGAGGGCGATAGACCATGTAAAGCATGAATTCTTGGGTTTTGATGCAACGAAGAGCCTCCTCCTTCTCTCCTGACTGAACATGTAGTCCTTCCGGTTTGAAAATGGAAGGATGGTGCATTACTCTATATGTTATTGTCCATATATCTGTCCCTGGGTGAGCTCATGGAAGGGTGGTAGAGTACACGTGAAAGATAAAATCATCCGAAACTCGGTTTTTCAACCAGAATCCGGCCCCCGAAATGTTCTCGACGCCGACGAAGAGGGTGATGGACGCGTACCACGTTTAGTTGTGATCGTTTTGGCCGGTGATGGAGCTAAGATGGAATTCGTATGGCCAAATTGTGGTCCTTTTATGGATACAACATCGGGGGACGGCCTGTGAAATCTAGTTTCAGGGTAAGTTGATTGTGCCGACGAGCCATCTTGCGCCATTCCGGATGCACCATTCGGGATGTAGTATTTCGAAATTACATGGGCTTGGCCCATTAATAAGGTGACACAGCACCTAGAATAGCCTATGGACGAATATTATGAAGTGGCATCTTGTATATTTCGTCCAAGGCTTCATGCACTCCTTATGGCGGCTTCAAAGTCCTGAAATCATCACTTGTAACTCCGTTCTTGATCCCCTTGCGCATGCCATCAACTCCATGCGTGTTCTTGCTCCAATGTTCATCCTTCTCCAAGCTAGGCCCTTCATTTGTAAGCAAAACAAATGTATCCAATTTAGGCAGCATCATAGTCTCATGAACATTAGAATCATTACCAAGAAACGAAAGTACCTGGTAATTTAGTAATTGGTCCAGTATATGTAACAGTAGGGGCTGTGGGTGTAACAATGGTATTGATGTCCTCATCATCCTCCCCTTCTTGAAATGAAGTCGTCCTCGACGGAAGCGCATCTTCCTCACCCAAATAAGGCTTCAAATCTGCAATGTTAAAAGTGGGACTAACCACAAAATCTACAGGTAGCTCAAGTTTATATGCATTATCATTTATTTTCTCTAACACCTTAAAAGGACCATCAGCACGTGGCATTAGCTTTGATTTGCGCAGATTAGGAAATCTATCTTTACGCAAATGTAACCAAACAAGATCTCCAGGCGCAAACACAACATGTTTCCTACCCTTATCTCCAACAAGTTTATATTTAGCATTCATACGCTCAATGTTTTCCTTAGTTAACTCATGCATTTTTAAAATCAATTCAGAATGTTCTTTAGCATCAAAATTAACCTTCTCTGAAGATGGAAGAGGCAACAAATCAATAGGTGCACGAGGTAGGAAACCATACACAATTTCAAAAGGGCACATCTTAGTAGTAGAATGCAATGAACGATTATAAGCAAATTCAATATGAGGCAAGCATTCTTCCCACATTTTCTTGTTATTCTTCAAAACAGCCCTAAGCATAGTAGACAATGTTCTATTGACTACTTCAGTTTGTCCATCAGTTTGGGGGTGACAAGTAGTACTAAAAAGCAGCTTAGTCCCCAACTTAGCCCATAAACATCTCCAAAAGTGGCTAAGAAATTTAGTATCACGATCTAAAACAATAGTATTTGGCACACCATGTAAGCGAATAATTTCACGAAAGAACAAATCAGCAACATTAACAGCATCATCGCTTTTATGACATGGTATAAAGTGTGCCATTTTTGAGAACCTATCCACGACAACAAATATGCTATCCCTCCCCTTCTTTGTTCGAGGTAAACCTAAAACAAAGTCCATAGATATATCCTCCCAAGGAACACTAGGTACAGGCAAAGGCATATATAAACCATGAGGATTGAGTCGTGACTTAGCTCTTTGACATGTAGTGCAGCGAGCAACAAAACGCTCAACATCCCGTCTCATCTTTGGCCAAAAGAAATGTGTAGCAAGTATATCCTCTGTCTTCTTGACGCCAAAGTGTCCCATTAATCCTCCTCCATGCGCCTCCTGCAACAACAAAAGACGAACGGAGCTAGCTGGAATGCATAGCTTGTTAGCACGAAACACAAATCCATCGTTAAGAACGAACTTGTTCCAAGTTCTCCCTTCCTTACAATTCTGCAATACATCTTTAAATTCAGCATCATGAACATATTGATCTTTGATGGTCTCCAAACCAAATATTTTAAAGTCAAGTTGTGAAAGCATAGTATAACGATGAGACAAGGCATCAGCAATAACATTTTCTTTACCCTTCTTGTGTTTAATGACATAAGGAAAAGTCTCAATGAATTCAACCCATTTAGCATGTCTACGGTTCAGTTTTGCTTGACTTTTAATGTGTTTCAAAGATTCATGATCAGAATGTATAACAAATTCCTTGGGCCATAAATAATGTTGCCATGTTTCTAAGGTCCGAACAAGAGCATATAATTCTTTATCATAAGTAGAATAGTACAGACTAGGCCCACTCAATTTTTCAGAAAAGTATGCAACAGGTTTTCCATCTTGTAATAACACACCTCCTAATCCAATTCCACTAGCATCACGTTCAAGCTCAAAAGTCTTATTGAAATTAGGAAGTTGGAGTAAAGGAGCATGTGTCAACTTATCTTTCAATACCGTGAAGGCTTCTTCCTGTGCGGTACCCCAAACAAAAGGCACATCCTTCTTTGTAAGCTCGTTGAGATGTGCAGCAATGGTGCTAAAATCTCTCACAAAATGCCTATAGAAACCAGTGAGTCCAAGAAAACTGCGCACTTGTGTGACCGTTTTGGGCTGCGGCCAACTCTCAATAGCTTCAATCTTGGCTTTATCAACTTCAATTCCCTATGGAGTAACAACATAGCCAAGAAAAGATACTCGGTCGGTGCAAAAGGTGCACTTCCCAAGGTTACCAAACAAACGTGCATCACGTAGAGCAATAAAAACAGCACGTAAATGTTCCAAATGTTCTTCCAAAGATTTGCAATAAATCAGTATATCATCAAAATAGACTACCACAAATCATCCAATGAAAGCACGTAAAACTTCGTTCATTAGTCTCATGAAAGTACTAGGTGCATTAGTTAACCCAAAAGGCATGACTAACCACTCATATAAACCAAACTTAGTTTTAAATGATGTTTTCCATTCATCTCCCAATTTCATACGAATTTGATGGTATCCACTACGCAAATCAACTTTGGAGAATATTGTAGAGCCACTCAATTCATCAAGCATATCATCTAGCCTAGGAATAGGATGACGATAACGAATAGTAATATTATTAATGCCTCTACAATCAACACACATACGCGACGTACCATCCTTTTTAGGTACTAGTATAATAGGAACAGCACAGGGACTAAGAGATTCGCGTATATAACCTTTGTCAAGCAGCTCCTGTACTTGACGCATAATCTCCTTCATCTCCTCTGGATTGGTACGGTATGGTGCACGGTTGGGTAGCGATGCACCGAGAATTAAGTCAATTTGATGCTCAATCCCTCGAATAGGTGGTAATCCCGGTGGCACGTCTTGTGGGAAGACGTTAGCGAACTCCTGCAAAATGTTAGTGACAACAGGGGGCAAAGAGGAAGGCACGTCCTTGAATGAAAATAATGCCTCTTTGCACACAAAAGCATAGCAAACAGATTTGCTAGAATCTAGCTCATCAATATCAGATTTGGTGGCAAGTAAACATGCACTTTTCAATTTAATTTCAGAAGCAACACTAGATGGTTTATTATTAGGCTTCATTTGTTGCTCAAATTCTTTTGCCACAATCTGATTTTCACTCTTATTTATCTCATGTTTTGCTTTATTAGCTCTATTAATATCATCTTTCAAAATGGAATCAGGAGTCATAGGAAGCAAAGTAATATTTTTATCCTTATGAACAAGAGTATACTGATTGTTTCTACCATGGTGTACAGAATTTTTATCAAATTGCCATGGTCTACCAAGTAATAAGGAACATGCTTGCATAGGTACCACATCACAATCAACATAATCAGCATATGTAGAGATACTATAATGCACACGAACAGTACGTGTTACCTTAACCTTGCCGCTGTTGTTGAACCATTGGATGTAGTAAGGATGTGGATGTGGTCTTGTGGTGAGAGATAGCTTCACCACCATCTCCGTGCTAGCCAAGTTGTTGCAGCTCCCTCCATCTATGATGACATGAATAGAACGTTCCTTCACAACTCCCTTTGTATGGAACAAATTATGCCTCTGATTTTGCTCTGCTTGTGTAACCTGCACACTCAAAACACGTTGAGCCACTAAACATTCATACCTGTCAGCATCTTCAGCAGCCATGTATTGCGTCTCATGATCAGAATCATCTCCACCATGTTCTTCATGTGTAATAAGAGCCAAAGTCTCCTCATCATAGTCACTAGCGGACTCATACCCACCATCCTCAGTAACAATCATCACACGCTTAGATGGGCATTCTCTCGCATAATGACCTCCACCCTTGCAACATCGACAAATAATATCATGTGTTTGCCCTGTTGATGCCATGGATGAAGAAGAGCTCTTTGCAGGCCTAGAAGGTGTGCTCTTGGCAGATAGTGGTGATTGTGCCTGCTTTATTGTATCACGGTTGGAGGTGGCAGCCAACGGAGGTGCCGGTGTAGCAGAACGTGTGGAAGTAGATGATGCACGTGGTGTCCATGATGAAGGTCGACCTGCAGAGAAGTTAGTCCGCGCCAATGCCTGTTGATCCTGCACTTCACGTTCAGCTTTACAAGCAAGATGGAATAATCGAGTGATATTATTATAATCCTTGAAGTCTAGAATGGTCTGAGTCTCTCTATTTAATCCACCCAGAAAACATGCAAGCATAGCTTCATTCTCCTCAACAATACCACATGTAATCAAGCCAGTTTGTAATTCATGATAATATTCTTCTACCGAATTTTTTCCTTGTTTTAAGCGCTGCAATTTTTGAAGTAATTCACGTTGATAATATGGTGGAACCCAACGAGTACGCATAGCAGTTTTCAAAGCAGCCCAAGTAGTTGGAACAGGATATAATCGACAATGTTCAGACCACTAAACACATGCAAAGCTAGTGAAAGCACAAACAGCAGCAGGAACATGTCTCTCCCCAGGATATTGTAAACATGTAAATCGTTGTTCAGTTTCTAACTCCCAAGTAAGATATATATCAGGAACATATCTACCCTCAAATGGTGGAATATTCAATTTCAGTTTAGGGAGATGATCATGATCTCGTACCTGAGGGGGAGCCCTAACATTGCCATTATTTGCATGTGGACGACCTGGTGGTTGTGGTGCTAGTGGTTGCACGTAGTTCTGATTTTCATCAACCTCATCCTCGTAATCTCCCGCATAATCATCCTTCTCCACATCAGCAGCAGGAGCCACAGAAGTATCAACAACAGCACCAGCAGTTTGGCCAGGCTGAAGAGGGACACGGCTCGCTCGGCGGAGGGCTGTTTCCCGATGTGGAGGTAGTCGTTGTTGTTGTTGCAGACGTGCGGCAGGTGCAGCCGGTGGTGGTGGTGGAAAACGCGAAAGCAATTCAGCAAACTTCTTATCGAGCTTTGTTTCAAACGTCTTCTCCATGCCATCTATCTTCTCCATAGCCTCGTCAAATCTGTTTAACACATTCTCCACCTGTCCACTCATCATTTGCTGAAACTTATCATGAAGCTCCTTGTTCGTCAAGTTCTCCCAGTCAATCTCGTCGGCTTGTGATCCTGGCATGGTTAGCAGCAATAGAAACACACAAGAATATTATCCTACAGACTACTAACAAGTGGTGGTGGTGGTGGTGGCGGGTGTCACAAATCCGTCAAGCAAATCTCAAATTCTTACCAGTTCTTACCCAGCAGCAGGCGGTGATCGGCAACCGATGTAGTCAAAACTCTTAAAGCTTGGATAGAGTGATTACCAGGGAGAGTCAAACGCACGATGTAGATGTATGTGGAGCTGGGAAGGCTTATAATATGGTAGCAAAAAGGGTCAGCAATAATCAATTCAGAGATGCAAAGTTGAATAAACGATCAACGACGGTACTGTGCTGGTCCTAGGCTAGACCGTACTAGAGACGCGAGCCTAGAACACTAACAAAATCACGGAGCTGCACGTAAACAAGGGAGGAGCACACTCTGATTTTTTTTCTTTTTTTCACTTTTTTTCCTCTCTTTTTTACTTTTTTATTTTTTTTGCTCCGCAACAAATTTTTTTCGAAAAAGTCTACAAATGTCCTAAAAACTGCCTAGCTAGAATTTTCCAGACTTAGTTTTTTTTGAAACTGGACCTATTTTTCTTCTGCGGGTAGCACGGAAGTTGGGGAGTCCTTCTCTATCACGACTCGGAGTATGGCGTGATCTGGATATCCAAAACAGAGTAACAAAATACTGGACTCGGAATAGGACTGGTGGCGGAGATGAATCTGGTGGAACTCGGACTGGTGGCGGAGAGGAGTCTGGTGGAATTCGGACTGGTGGCGGATATATGTTGCAGGTGGACTCGGATTGGCGTGATGGCGGCGGATATGTGGTGGCGTATATGGACTCGGATTGGCGGTGAATATGTGGTGGTGGTATATGGCAGCGGTGATGAAGTTGGTGCGGTGGTGGTATATGGCAGCAGCGATGATGATGATGAGGTGGTGATATATGGCAGCGGCGACGTGACAACCTGTGAACAGAACTCGAAACTCTAAAGGACTATACGCTAAGACCAGCAACTTGACACGACGATGCAACCACAAATTCAACAAAGCAAATACAGAAAAGATTATGCAAAGGCTCAGATTGGTTCGGATGGGATGAACTAACCCTAATTTTTTTGGCTTTTTCGTGGACTATAGGTATGAAGAACAGACTCGATCTAAACAACGAAATTTTTTAAAATCTCACCGAGCAACCTGGAAATCTGATACCACTTGATAGAGGCAAAGGTGTCCCGTCTTCCGATGAGATGGTGGCTATCGCTTTGGAGGAAGTCGACTTTGACGATCCAACTACGAACGTGCGAGGACGTCGTGCCTTAGCAATCGCTAAACCAACTCCGAGAGGTTATTGACCACGCCGGAGCATGATCAACCTGACCACGAAGGTCTGTTTCCTGCAGGCAAACAAAGAACAAGCAAGAAACTAAGATTGCAATCTGGATATTGCGAATATAAGAGGAAAGCTTTATTGATCAAGGTGGGGTTCTGTGACGCCTTGGTCTGGTCGTTGAACACAAACGAAGTACGCGAAGTTGCAGCTATGGCGAACTTTTAATCTAAACAAAACCCATAGTCTAAACGGTGCCCTAAGGGCTGTATATATGGAGGAAGAGGGGGGAATTTCGTGGCCGTTGGGGAAGGGGTCCGAAACCAACCCTATCTCTTGTTTCCCCACACATACGAACTCTAAAAACAGCCTATACTTATGTATTTCGAAATTACATGGGCCTGGCCCAATAATAAGGTGATGCAGCACCTAGAATAGCCTCTGGACGAAATTTATGAAGTGGCATCTTGTATATTTCGTCCAAGGCTTCATTCACTCCTTATGGTGGCTTCAAAGTCCTGAAATCATCAATTGTAACTCCGTTCTTGTTCCCCTTGCGCATGCCATCAACTCCATGCTTGTTCTTGCTTTAATGTTCATCCTTCTCCAAGCTAGGCCCTTCATTTGTAAGCAAAACAAATGTATCCAATTTAGGCAGCATCATATTCTCATGAACATTAGAATCATTACCAAGAAACGAAAGTACCTGGTAATTTAATTGGCGTGCGCGAGCTTTAGTAATTGGTCCATTATATGTAATAGTAGGGGCTGTGGGTGAAACAATGGTATTGGTGTCCTCATCAGTGATGGACACGTACCACTTTTAGTTGTGATTTGTTTTGGCTAGTGATGGAGCTCAAATGGAGTTCGTATAGCCAAATTGTGGTCCTATTGTGGATACAACATCGGGGGACGGCCCGTGAAATCTACTTTCAGGGTAAGTTGATCGCGCCGACGAGCCATCTTGCACAATTCGGGATGCCCTATAATTTTTCGTGTGCATAAACATAATGAGTAAGAGCTATTATGTACTTTATCATTTAAGAATAATGCATCTGCTGGTAAAAAAGTGAGGGTGGTAGCGGGGAGGGCGATAGACCATGTAAAGCATGAATTCTTGGGTTTCGATGCAACGAAGAGCCTCCTCCTTTTCTCCTGACTGAACATGTAGTCCTTCCGGTTCGAAAATGGAAGGATGGTGCATTACTCTATATGTTATTGTCCATATATTTGTCCCTGGGTGAGCTCATGGAAGGGTGGTAGAGTACACGTGAAAGATAAAATCATCCGAAACTCGGTTTTGCAACCAGAATCCGGCCCCCGAAATGTTCTCGACGCCGACGAAGAGGGTGATGGACGCGTACCACATTTAGTTGTGATCGCTTTGGCTGGTGATGGAGCTCAAATGGAATTCGTATGGCCAAATTGTGGTCCTTTTATGGATACAACATCGGGGGATGGCCTGTGAAATCTACTTTCATGGTAAGTTGATTATGCCGACGAGCCATCTTGCACCATTCGGGATGCCCTATAATTTTTCATGTGCATAAACATAATGAGGAAGAGCTTCTACGTAATTTATCATTTAAGAATAATGCATCTGATGGTGAAAAAGTGAGGGTGATAGCGGGGCAGGCGATAGACCATGTAAAGCATGAACTCTTGGGTTTCGCTGCAACAAGGAGCCTCCCGCTTCTCTCCTGACTGAACATGTCGTCTCTCCGGTTTGAAAATGGAAGGATGGTGCATTGCTGTATATGTTATTGTCCATATATCTCTCCGTGGGTGAGCTCACAGAAGGGTGGTAGAGTATTTGTCAAAGATAAAATCATCTAAAACTCGGTTTTTCAACCTGGATCCGGCCCCCGAAATGTTGTCGACACCGATGAAGAGACTGATGGACGTGTACCACAATTAGTTGTGATCGTTTTGGCCGGTGATGTAGCTCAAATGGAGTTTGCATGGACAAATTGTGGTCCTTTTGTGGATACAACATCGGGGGATGGCCCGTGAAATCTACTTTCAGGGTAAGTTGATCGCGCCGATGAGCCATCTTGCACCATTCGGGATGCCCTATAATTTTTCGTGTGCATAAACATAATGAGGAAGAGCTGTTATGTACTTTATCATTTAAGAATAATGCATCTGCTGGTGAAAAAGTGAGGTTGGAGGCGGGGCGGGCGATAGACCATGTAGAGCATGAATTCTTGGGTTTCGATGCAACGAGGAGCCTCCTCCTTCTGTCCTGACCGAACCTATTGTCTTTCCAGTTTGAAAATGGAAGGATGGTGCATTGCTCTATATGTTATTGTCCATATATGTGTCCATGGGTGAGCTCACAAAAGGGTGGTAGATTACACGTCAAAGATAAAATCATCCGAAACTCGATTTTCATCCTGGATCCGGCCCCCGATATGTTATAAACGCCGACGAAGAGGGTGATGGACGCATACCACGTTCATATGGCCAAATTGTGGTCCTTTTGTGGATAAAACATTGGGGGACGGCCCGTGAAATTAACTTTCAGGGTAAGTTGATCGCGCCGACGTGCCATCTTGCACCATTCGGTATGCCCTATAATTTCTCGTGTGCTTAAACATAATGAGGAAGAGCTGTTATGTACTTTATCATTTAAGAATAATGCATCTGCTGGTGAAAAAGTGAAGGTGGCAGCGGGGCGGGCGGTAGACCATGTAAAGCATGAATTCTTGGGTTTTGATGCAACAAGGAGGCTCCTCTTTCTGTCCTAACTGGACCTGTAGTCTCAGTTTAAAAATGGAAGGACGATGTATTCCTCTATATGTTATTGCCCATATATCTGTCCGTGGGTGAGCTCATAGAAGGGTGGTAGAGTAGACGTCAAAGATAAAATCATCTGAAACTCGGTTTTTCAACCTGGATCCGGCCCCCGAAACATTGTCGACGCCGGCGAAGAGGGTGATGGACGCGTACCACGTTTAGTTCTGCTTGTTTTGGCGGGTGATGGAGCTCAAATGGAGTTCGTATGGCCAAATTGTGGTCCTTTTCTGGATACAACACCGGGGGACGGCCCGTGAATTCACCTTTCAAGGTAAGTTGATCGTGCCGACGAGCCATCCTGCACTATTCGGGATGCCCTGTAATTTCTCGTGTGCATAAACATAATGAGGAAGAGCTGTTATGTACTTTATCTTTTAAGAATAATGCATCTGTTGGTGAAAAAGTGAGTGTGGTAGCCGGGCGGGCGATAGACCATGTAAAAGCATGAATTGTTGGGTTTCGATGCAACGAAGAGCCTCCTCCTTCTGTTCTGACTGAACCTGTAGTCTTTCCGGTTTCAAAATGGAAGGATGGTCCTTTCCTCTATATATTATTGTCCATATATCTGTCCGTGGTCGAGCACAGAAGGGTGGTAGTGTACACGTCAAAGATAAAATCATCCAAAACTCAGTTTTTCAACCTAGATCCGGCCCCCGAAATGTTGTTGATGCCGACGAAGAGGGCGATGGACGCGTACCACGTTTAGTTGTGATCAGTTTAGCCGATGATGGAGCTCAAATAGAGTTTGTATGGCCAAATTGTGGTCCTATTATGGATAAAACATCGGGGGGCTGCCCGTGAAATCAACTTTCAGGGTAAGTTGATCGCGTCGACGAGCCACCTTGCACCATTCGGGATGCCCTATAATTTTTTGTGTGCATAAACATAATGAGGAAGAGTTGTTTTGTACTTTTTCATTTAAGAATTATGCATCTACTGGTAAAAAAAGTGAGGGTGGTAGCGGGGCGGGCGATAGACCATGTAAAGCATGTATTTTTGGGTTCCCATGCAATGAGGAGCCTCCTCCTTCTCTCCTGACTGAACATGTAGTCTTTCCAGTTTCAAAATGGAAGAATGGTGCATTTTTGTATATGTTATTGTCCATATATTTGTCTTTGGGTGAGCTCATAGAAGGGTGGTAGAGTACACATCAAAGATAAAAGCATCCGAAACTCGGTTTTTCAAGCTCGATCCGGCCCCTAAAATTTTGTTGACGCCGATGAAGAGGGTGATGGACGCGTACCACGTTTAGTTGTGATTTGTTTTGGCTAGTGATGGAGCTCAAATGGAGTTCGTATGGCCATATTGTGGTCCTATCGTGGATACAACATCGGGGGATGGCCCGTGAAATCTACTTTCAGGGTAAGTTAATCGCGCCGACGAGCCATCTTGCATAATTCGGGATGCCCTATAATTTTTCGTGTGCATAAACATAATGAGTAAGAGCTATTATGTACTTTATCATTTAAGAATAATGCATCTGCTGGTAAAAAACAAGGGTGGTAGCGGGGAGGGCGATAGACCATGTAAAGCATGAATTCTTGGGTTTCGATGCAACAAAGAGCCTCCTCCTTCTCTCCTGAATGAACATGTAGTCCTTCCGGTTTGAAAATGGAAGGATGGTGCATTACTCTATATGTTATTGTCCATATATCTGTCCCTGGGTGAGCTCATGGAAGGGTGGTAGAGTACACGTGAAAGATAAAATCATCCGAAACTCGGTTTTTCAACCAGAATCCGGCCCCCAAAATGTTCTCGACGCCGACGAAGAGGGTGATGGACGTGTACCACGTTTAGTTGTGATCGTTTTGGTCGGTGATGGAGCTCAAATGGAATTTGTATGGCCAAATTGTGGTCCTTTTATGGATACAACATCGGGGGACGGCCTCTGAAATCTACTTTCAGGGTAAGTTGATTGTGCCGACGAGCCATCTTGCACCATTCGGGATGCCCTATAATTTTTCATGTGCATAAACATAATGAGTAAGAGCTGCTATGTACTTTATCATTTAAGAATAATGCATCTGATGGTGAAAAAGTGAGGGTGGTAGCGGGGCGGACGATAGACCATGTAAAGCATGAATTCTTGGGTTTCGATGCAATGAGGAGCCTCTCGCTTCTCTCATGACTGAACATGTAGTCTCTCCGGTTTGAAAATGGAAGGATGGTGCATTGCTGTATATGTTATTGTCCATATGTCTGTCCGTGGGTGAGCTCACAGAAGGGTGGTAGAGTATATGTCAAAGATAAAATCATCCGAAACTCGGTTTTTCAACCTGCATCCGGCCCCCGAAATGTTGTGGACACCGATGAAGAGGCTGATGGACTTGTACCACGATTAGTTGTGATCATTTTGGCCGGTGATGGAGCTCAAATGGAGTTCATATGGACAATTTGTGGTCCTTTTGTGGATACAACATCGGGGGACGGCCCGTGAAATCTACTTTTAGGGTAAGTTGATCGCGCCAATGAGCCATCTTGCACCATTCGGGATGCCCTTTAATTTTTTGTGTGCATAAACATAATGAGGAAGAGCTGTTATGTACTTTATCATTTAAGAATAATGCATCTGCTGGTGAAAAAGTGAGGTTGGCAGCAGGGCGGGCGATAGACCATGTAAAGCATGAATTTTTGGGTTTCGATGCAACGAGGAGCCTCCTCCTTCTGTCCTGACTGAACTTATTGTCTTTCCAGTTTGAAAATGGAAGGATGGTGCATTGCTCTATATGTTATTGTCCATATATTTGTCCGTGGGTGAGCTCACAAAAGGGTGGTAGAGTACACGTCAAACATAAAATCATCCGAAACTCGATTTTCATCCTGGATCCGGCCCCCGATATGTTATCAACGCCGACGAAGAGGGTGATGGACGCATACCACGTTCATATGGCCAAATTTTGGTCCTTTTGTGGATAAAACATCGGGGGACGGCCCGTGAAATCAACTCTCAGGGTAAGTTGATCGCGCCGACGAGCCATCTTGCACCATTCGGTATGCCCTATAATTTTTAGTGTGCTTAAACATAATGAGGAAGAGCTGTTATGTACTTTATCATTTAAGAATAATGCATCTGCTGGTGAAAAAGTGAAGGTGGCAGCGGGGCGGGTGGTAGACCATGTAAAGCATGAATTCTTGGGTTTCAATGCAACAAGGAGGCTCCTCCTTCTCTCCTGACTGAACCTGTAGTCTCCCCGGTTTAAAAATGGAAGGACGCTATATTCCTCTATATGCTATTGCCCATATATCTGTCCGTGGGTGAGCTGATAGAAGGGTGGTAGAGTAGACGTCAAAGATAAAATCATCTGAAACTCGGTTTTTCAACCTGGATCCGGCCCCCGAAACATTCTCGACGCCGGTGAAGAGGGTGATGGACGCGTACCATGTTTAGTTCTGCTCGTTTTGGCGGGTGATGGAGCTCAAATGGAGTTCGTATGGCCAAATTGTGGTCCTTTTCTGGATACAACACAGTGGGACGGCCTGTGAATTCACCTTTCAAGGTAAGTTGATCGCGCTGACGAGCCATCCTGCACTATTCGGGATGCCCTATAATTTCTCGTGTGCATAAACATAATGAGGAAGAGCTGTTATGTACTTTATCATTTAAGAATAATGCATATGTTGGTGAAAAAGTGAGGGTGGTAGCCGGGCGGGCGATAGACCATGTAAAAGCATGAATTGTTGGGTTTCGGTGCAACGAAGAGCCTCCTCCTTCTGTTCTGACTGAACTTGTAGTCTTTCCGGTTTGAAAATGGAAGGATGGTCCTTTCCTCTATATGTTATTGTCCATATATCTGTCCGTGGGTGAGCTCACAGAAGGGTGGTAGTGTACACGTCAAAGATAAAATCATCCAAAACTCAGTTTTTCAACCTGGATCCGGCCCCCGAAATGTTGTTGATGCCGACGAAGAGGGTGATGGATGCGTACCATGTTTAGTTGTGATCAACTTGGCCGATGATGGAGCTCAAATAGAGTTCGTATGGCCAAATTGTGGTCCTATTAAGGATAAAACATCGGGGGGCCGCCCGTGAAATCCACTTTCAGGGTAAGTTGATCGCGCCGACGAGCCACCTTGCACCATTCGGAATACCCTATAATTTTTTGTGTGCATAAACATAATGAGGAAGAGCTGTTATGTACTTTTTCATTTAAGAATAATGCATCTACTGGTAAAAAAAGTGAGGGTGGTAGCGGGGCGGGCGATAGACCATGTAAAGCATGAATTCTTGGGTTTCGATGCAACGAAGAGCGTCCTCCTTCTCTCCTGACTGGACATGTAGTCTTTCTGGTTTGAAAATGGAACGATGGTGCATTTCTCTAGATTTTATTGTCCATATATCTGTCCATGGGTGAGCTCACGGAAGGGTGGTAAAGTACACGTCAAAGAAAAAATAATCCGAAACTCGGTTTTTCAACCAGGATCCGTCCCCCGAAATGTTGTCGTCGCCGATGAAGAGGGTGATGGACGCGTACCATGATTAGTCGTGATCGTTTTGGCCGGTGATGGAGCTCAAATGGAGTTCGTATAGCCAAATTGTGGTCCTTTTGTGGATACAACATCGGGGGACAGCTTGTGAAATCTACTTTCAGGGTAAGTTGATTGCGCCGACGAGCCATCTTGCACCATTCGGGATGCCCTATAATTTTTTGTGTGCATAAACATAATGAGGAGGAGCTGTTATGTACTTTATCATTTAAGAATAATGCATCTGCAGGTGAAAAACTGAGGTTGGCAGCGGGGCGGGCGAAAGACTAAAGCATGAATTCTTGGGTTTCGATGCAACGAGGAGCCTCCTCCTTCTATCCTGACTGAACCTGTTGTCTTTCCGGTTTGTAAATGGAAGGATGGTGCATTGCTCTATATGTTATTGTCCATATATCTGTCCATGGGTGAGCTCACAAAAGGGTGGTAGAGTACACATCAAAGATAAAATCATCCGAAACTCTATTTTTCAACCTTGATCCGGCCCCCAAAATGTTGTCGATGCCAACAAAGAGGATGATGGACACGTACCATGCTTAGTTGTGATTGTTTTGGCCGGTGACAGAACTCAAATAGAGTTCCTATGGACAAATTGTGGTCCATTTGTGGATAAAACATTGGGGGATAGCCCGTGAAATCAACTTTCAGGGTAAGTTGATCGCGCCGATGAGCCATCTTTCACCATTCGGGATGCCCTAAAAAATTCCGTGTGCATAAACGTAATGAGGAAGATCTATTATGTACTTTATAATTTAAGAATAATGCATCTACTGGTAAGAAAGTGAGGGTAGTAGCGCGGCGGGAGATAGACCATGTAAAGCATGAATTCTTGGTGATGCGGAGCATCCTATGGTCATCCCCATGGACCTACCATCGTCTCACCAAGTGCCAAGCGGACCCATGACACGAGCATGAGCTAGAGCTCTCGAGACCGAGGTGACTTCCTTCCTTAGTGATATCACATATGATCCACTCGAGACATGGCTACTACCTAAGTCCGAGATGTTGTGCATGATTAGGTATCAAGAGGACCCTCCCGAAGATGCACGTGAAGACGGACAAGCCTCCAAGTTCACGGACGAAGAGAACCAACGGAAGGATTCAAGAACAGGTTCCAGGCCCCGGACATCTGGCCATGACCCTGGATATCCGGCCCCTGGAGCATCGTCCATAGCAGCCGTGTGAAGCCCCATCGTACAATAATCATACACGCAAACGTGTACGATCAAGATCAAGGACTCACGGGAAGATATCACAACACAACTCTAAAAATAAAATAAGTCATACAAGCATCATAATACAAGCAGGGGCCTCGAGGGCTCGAATACAAGTGCTCGATCATAGACGAGTCAGCGGAAGCAACAACATCTAAGTACATACATAAGTTAAACAAGTTGCCATAAGATGGCTTGCACAAACTGGGATACAGATCGAAAGAGGCGCAAGCCTCCTGCCTGGGATCCTCCTAAACTACTCCTGGTCGTTGTCAGCTCACATGTAAGAGAAGCAACGAACTAATTCAAAGCTCACATGTAAAGGAATTATGATTTCCCCATCAAAAGATCAGAAGCAAACGCTCTAATTAAGGATGGATAAGTTGAGTAAGCTTAGGGATAAAATCGACAACAATTTGATTGGCCAGGATCCAGTTCATGTTCAAAATGACATCCGAGCCGGAAATATAATTTAAAAGGATCAATCGATGATTGCGTGCATTCGCACTCATATTGAATCAATAGGATCAAAATGACGGTGTCAAAGGAGACTAATGAATATTGCCAGACATATGGAATGCAACCATAATTCCAAAAGACAAGTATTTGGAGAGCAATAGCGGGCAGAGGATTATCGAAAGATCAGATAGTATTTCCACGTATCTTATGAATCATAAGAACAATGGGGAAAGAACTGGTCTCTGTAAGCGTGAGCAATTATCCGTAGGGGGTATTCATGTGGCAAGAACTGCAAGGCAGTAGGCACCAAGTAACCCCGGAACAATAGCAAGAATTTCGGGGTATCTTGCGATAAGAAGATCAACGGGGAATGATTTTATCAATGGCAAGTGCACATGGTTATCCATAAGGGTTTATCGATGGAAGGGAATTGCTATAGCAATGACACAAAGCCTCGAGAGAACATCGGAGAGTATCTTTGGAAACCTTTGGTGCACCGAGCAATCATCTTCAGTGTGGGGCTCTCCGAGAGGAAGTGGTTACGAGAACCTAGAGTCAGAGTTTAGTAAATCGTTTAATCCGAATAGAAGAGAGATTAGAGTCTCGGAGTATAGTTTGAGAAATAAAAGATCCTAATACCACCCAATGGCGACGTGGGCCCATGGGCCGCACAACCATGTTAGTAAAACAGTTTTCATTGACTAGACTAAACTTCAACCAAGGAGTGTGGAAGGGGGATTCCTATAGGCAGTCATCTCTGATACCAACTTGTGACGCCCCCGATTCAATCGTACACTAATCATACACGCAAACGTGTACGATCAAGATCAAGGACTCACGGGAAGATATCACAACACAACTCTAAAAATAAAATAAGTCATACAAGCATCATAATACAAGCCAGGGGCCTCGAGCGCTCGAATACAAGTGCTCGGTCATAGACGAGTCAGCAGAAGCAACAATATCTGAGTACAGACATAAGTTAAACAAGTTGCCATAAGATGGCTAGCACAAACTGGGATATAGATCGAAAGAGGCGCAGGCCTCCTACCTGGGATCCTCCTAAACTACTCCTGGTCGTCGTCAGCGGCCTGCATGTAGTAGTAGGCACCTCCGGTGTAGTAGGAGTCATCGTTGACAGTGGCGTCTAGCTCCTGGGCTCCGGCATCTGGTTGCGACAACCAGGTATACAAAGGGGGAAAGGGGGGAGCAAAGCAACCGTGAGTACTCATCCAAAGTACTCGCAAGCAAGGATCTACACTACATATGCATGGGGATATGTGTAAAGGGCAATATCGATGGACTGAACTACAGAATGCCAGAATAAGAGGGGGAGCTAATCCTATCAAAGACTATGCTTCTGGCAGCCTCCATCTTGCGACATGTAGAAGAGAGTAGATGGTAAGTTCACCAAGTATCATCACATAGCATAATCCTACCCGGCGATCCTCCCCTCGTCGCCCTGTTAGAGAGTGATCACTGGGTTGTATCTAGCACTTGAAAGGGTGTGTTTTATTAAGTATTCGGTTCTAGTTGTCATAAGGTCAAGGTACAACTCCAAGTCGTCCTGTTACCGAAGATCACGGCTATTTGAATAGATAAACTTCCCTGCAGGGGTGCACCACATTACTTGACATGCTCGATCCCCTTTGGCTGAACACAATTTCCTGGGTCATGCCCGGCCTCGGAAGATCAACGCGTCGCAGCCCTACCTAGGCACAACACAGAGGTCAGCACGTCGGTCTAAATCATACGGTGTAGGGGTCTGGGCCCATCGCCCATTGCACACCTGCACGTTGCGAACGCGACCGGAAGCAGACCTAGCCTCCCTAATACAAGAGTAGGTGTTCCAGTCCAATCCGGCGCGCGCCGCTCAGTCACTGATGTCATGAAGGCTTCGGCTTATACCACGACGCCGGTTGCCCATATCTTGTCCCACGTGGCGGTTAGTGCGTATAAGGTCAACGACCCAACTTAGATCAAATACCAAGATCTCGTTAAGCGTGTTATTATGAAGTAACCGCGGACACCGACCAGGGCCAGGCCCACCTCTCACCTAGGTGGTCTCAACCTACCATGTCGCTCCGCCACAAAGATCCACCCTGAGGGCCGTCGGGACAAAGGTCCTTTCATCCCCCAATCCGTGAATCACTCGCCGGTACTCTATGAGCCGAACCGACTTTAGTCACCACAAGTATCATACATTATGTATATAAGTATATACCCGTGATCACCTCCCGAGTGATCATGACCCGATAGTATAGCATGGCAGACGGACAAGAATGTAGGGCCACAGATGGAATACTAGCATCCAATACTAAGCATGTAGGATTGCAGGTAAAGGTAACAACAATAGTAGCAAGGACAGGCTATGCATCAGGATAGGATTAACGGAAAGCACTAACATGCTACACTACACTAATGCAAGCAGTAGAGAGAAGAATAGGTGATATCAGGTGATCAAGGGGGGGCTTGCTTGGAAGCTCAGCCGAGAAGGAGGGGTCATCAACACCATAGTCGTACTGGGTAACAGTGCCGTCGGTCTCGATGTCTAACGAGAGAAGAGGGGGAAGAAACAATAAGTATAATGCATACATAAGCATGACGATGCATGACATGACAATGAGCGGTGCTAGGTGTGCCCTAACGCGGTAGGAGGTGATACCGACGAAGGGGGGAAACATCCGGGAAAGTATTCCCGGTGTTTCGCATTTTTGGACAGATGAACCGGAGGGGGAAAGTTGCATGTTTGCTATGCTAGGGATGTGTGGCGGACGAACGAGATGCGTATCCGAAATCGTCTCATCGCTCTGAGCAACTTTCATGTACAAAGTTTTTTTATCCGAGTTACGGATTATTTTATATGATTTTCTAAAGTTTTAATTATTTTTAGAATTTATTTAATTATTTTAAATCAACATTATCCAGAATAGTGTGTGCTGACATCATCATGAGGTCAGCATGACATCAGCAGTCAACAGGGCGTTGACTGGGTCAAACTGACGTGTGGGTCCCAGCTGTCATTGACTACTAACTAACCTAATAGATTAATTAACTAAACTAAGTGATTAGATTAATCTAATCAGGATTAATTAATTAATTAATTAATATCTTAAGTAATTTTATTTATTTATTTATTTATTTATTTCTTTTTTTTCGTTCTGGGGCGTGGGCCCACTGGTCATAGGCACAGGGGCCTTAAAGGGCATACGGGGAGGCAGGTGCGAGCGAAGCCGCAGCCCTGCCCAGTAACGAGGCGAGGCTGGAATGGGGCCGGAGTGAGGGTGTGGGCGCCGGCCTCGACGAGGCCAGCGGGCGCGGGGCCCGGCCACGGCGAGGCCACCGGTAGGGGCTAGCGGGGAGGGAGAGGCAGCTGAGCGAGGGAGCGGGGCCGCCGCGGTCGGGTGTGCGCGAGCGGCAAGAGCGGCGGCCGGTGCAGCGACAAGAAGCGGGGCAGCGGCGATGCCTGCGGGTCGAGAGGAGCACGAGGTGGCCCGAGGGCGTGCGTGGAGCAAGGCAGCGTCGCGGGGCAGTAGCGGCACAAGGCAGCAGCGATGGTGAAGGGGGTGCAGCTGCGCGCGAACAGGGACAGTGGGCGCGCGTGCAGGAAAGACGGGACGCTATTGAAGGGCGGGGGCAGCGGCGCGGGTTGCGAGCAGGGCGAGGCTTGCAGGGGCGAGTGCGGTTAGCGGGGCGCGCAGCAGCAGCGGCGAGCAGGGGCCGCGGGACGCGCCACGGGCGCGTCGAGGAGCGAGCGTGCGCGAGCGGGCGCG